>NC_135220.1:9260319-9310319 GCF_052324685.1 Brachyhypopomus gauderio | reverse complement strand
GAATAATTTGCATACAGGTCAGATCTTCTGGAGTCCTTGTATATTTTATTGGCCAGTGACATTAAGTAAGTGGGTGAACCTGTGAAGATCGTCCAAACAGGAGCTCCATCACTGCCAGACCACAGACCACCGTTTTACAGCCTGGACCTTGAGACCACACTTCCTCTCTCTCTCACCTACAAGTGCATTCGGTTGAAACAGAGGCGGAATTTAGACAATAAGAAAAATGAGGAAAAGGTACATCAGGAATAAGTGATAAATATATTTATCATCCCCACACCACCCAACGTAAGAGTCTACAGACATACCGCAGCATGTTTTGGTTGGTTCTGGCTGCGTGGCCTCGGTGTTCGGGCGCTGGGTCACTCTCAGCAGGAGTTCTGACATGGTTTAAAAAATAAAAGAGGCTTCTGTGCAGAGTGAACCTGTACCAGTGCGACGCCCACAGCTGTGACAGGACTGTGTCACATACTCGGCTAACGGGCAGGGTGAGCTGTGACACACTGACCGGTGACCAGGGCGGCGTACGAACCGTGTACGACAGCTGGTGAGTCGTAGTCTACTGTAGCATTCTTCTACACCTCAGCTGTAGTGAAGTGGCCAGTGGGTGTAGGTATGCAGTGAACCGTGCGCTGGTGTTATTGGTGACCAATGACGAGCTGAATTCGATGGGCAGGTGAAGAACCTCCCATGACCCTTTCAAAGGGAAACGATGTCGACCAGCCCCATGGTCGCCATGGTGATCTGCTCCGCTCTGCTACCAGGCCTGCTGCTTGTGTGATGTCTTCACTCCCCTCATCAAGTCCGTGTTGTGTTACTACTGGAGCAGAATTAAAGCGACGCCGCTTATCGGCACAGAGTGCTCATGCTCTTGATGAATATAAACACCTTCAAAGGCAAAGTGAGAACTGGACCCTGTGCCTCTGAACAGGTTCTCAGAGCTCACAGCGACACGGTGGTCAATTCTCCCCCCACACACATGGCCACGCCCTCCCTTTTCATCGTCATGGCCAGCGTAGCGGTGGTTTCAGTCACCTCGTTACACACGGACCACAGAACCACCGCCACTCTCACCGGGGAGAACCACACAGAACCACCAGACAGGCAGTAAACGTGAGTGTCACTTGTTTTCATCTTCGATAATGACTTATTAGTTAGTGCTGCTTCCCGTACACCCAGACCGCATCACAGAAACCCCCAACCTCCCCTCCACTCACCTCCCTCATTAAACACAACTTGTTCAATTGTTACCTGTTTCGATTTTATTATCATTATGTGCTTATGAAATATGTACACCTACACGGTGCCAGTTTTAAGCGTGGCCCGTGAGCGTTGAAATGCCCTACGTACGCGGGTCACCCGTCAGCAGAGGTGTGTGTCGCCACAAGGTAGACCTTTCCACTTTAGCAAGGGCTTGTCTACTGCATCAGGCCAGCAAAACCCTCTGATATATGAGGGATTTTAAGGTCAACCTGAACTTTACCAGGGATTAGCTTGGAATGCAGCACAGCCATTTTGGGTCAACACAGCCAGAACACTAATTAACATCCTGCAGCTGCCAACAGACGTGAAGGCTGGTGCTACATCCAGCTGTATTATGTGATTTAAAAAACCCATCCTGTCCATGTCTGTATGTGTGTTGTGTGTGTCTGTGTGTGTTGTGTGTGTTGTGTGTGTCTGTGTGTGTCTGTGTGTGTTGTGTGTGCCAGTGTGTGTTGTGTGTGCCAGTGTGTTGTGTGTGTGTTGTGGTTTTTTTTTTTTTGCTGTTGCTTTTTTCCCTTTTGTTTGGATGCACCTGCTCAGGCATTGTGGTAAGAAAGGAAAGCTGAGGTTGGCACGGCCGCCCGCGGCCCCCAGGAGCCCCCGGGAGGCTGGAGCGAGTGGGGGTGGGTTGGCTGGAGGGGCAGAGGCAGGCCCGGTGGCTCCGTGCAGCTGCTGTATCAGCCTGGAGCAGGAGTGGGGCGCGGACCCCCTGTCTGCCAAGCCTTCGAGGGCTCTCACCTCGGAGACAGCTGAATCCTGGCAAAAGCGGCAGGCCTAGCATTACCTCAGCAGCTGGGTCCATGAATGGGTTGGAATTACAGACATTAGGTCACTTAATTAACAGATTGCTGTCAGCCTGAGCAAAAAAAAAAGAGGAGAAAGAGAAATGGGGCAAAAACTCCCTGTCCCCTCCTCTCCCCTGTCCCCTCCTCTCCCAGTGTCCTGTCCCCTCCTCAACCCGGGGTCCTATCCCTTCCTCTCTCTATGTCCTGTCCGGTCCTCTCCCAGTGTGCTGTCCTGTTAGGAGGCTACACACTCTCTTAACTCCTTCACAAGCCTCCATTACAGTTGCTATAAAAGTACGCTTCCTTGATCTGAATGGGCAAGCTGTTTTCACACAGAGCTGCTTGATGAAAGTCTACTCAAAAAAATCTGAAATGCAAGGTGAGGATCATCTCGACACTGTAGTGTCACACGCAATTCCACCCACGAGCCATCCCAGCGTTCCCCAAAGACCTCTGCAGCTGTAACCCACGAGTACAGCCTAACTCACCTGCACGCATCAGTTAGCACCCAGGATCTGGAAGACGTGCAGAGCTTCTTTTCCTCAGTATCTAATGTTCCTGTTCTTATTTCTGTGCTTTCAGCCTGACACTACACACCTCACAGCTCCAAATCCTCGTTAAACCACCACCCACAGGTTTTTAACAAACCTTTACTCACTGTTTCATTCCAAAATGAGACAACCAGACAATTTCATCCACTTAAATACCCACAAACACTGCACAAAATGGTGGCCCTTGGCATCTGGACATTTGAAAGAAAGTTGAAGAAAGCAAGCAGGCATTTGATAACCCTTCATTTAACGACCAAGTTTCCTTGAGCTGATTACGACCCTTGCACAAGCGTGTCCAGAGGCACTCAAAAACTAGCGCAATTATCAATAAAATTATAAATAATTATAAAACCTCTCAATGTGAGACTCTCCCTCAGCTGCCTTTAATGCTTCCATAGTCCTGCGATGTATCATGCAAGGACACAACACAGTTAAAAAGCTTCGTGGAACTCTAGCCGTTATTATCCGAGCCGGGCGCGTGTGGGAGGGAGAACGGTTCCCCGGCGAGCACCCGGGACCACGGGCCAGCCCAGACGCGCACTGCATGCCACTTAACCTCGACTCTCAAATTAGTACTCCACGGAGTGTGACATGTTCGGGCTGCATGTCAGGAGCGGGTCTGGGGGGGGGGACTGTGATTACGCAGCTGGACTCCCTGGCACCACCTGCTGAGACTGCATGCCATCACCCCCACCCCCACCCCCACCCGCACCCCCTCCCGCACGCACCAGCCAAATCCGTTTCAGCAGTGACCCGCGCCTCCAGAAGTCTCCCCTATCAAGAGGATTATAACACATCTTCAAGGCCTCTCCACTTCATTACAACACACAAGGCTGTTTATGTCAATATTTTTAGGCTGGCTATATGGCCAATTAGTAGAGCAAGTATTCTGGGAGGGGTGGCACAGACACGCCGGGATTCTCAGGCACGTACCACTGGAGGAAGGTCTTCTCCACCCAGACAAACATCTGATTCAACTGTAGATCTCCACTCAGACAAACATCTGATTCCAATGTAGTTCTCCACCCAGACAAACATCTGATTCCACTGTAGTTCTCCACCCAGACAAACATCTAATTCAACTGTAGATCTCCACGCAGACAAACATCTGATTCAACTGTAGATCTCCACTCAGACAAACATCTGATTCCACTGTAGATCTCCACCCAGACAAACATCTTATTCCACTGTAGTTCTCCACCCAGACAAACATCTGATTCCACTGTAGTTCTCCACCCAGACAAACATCTGATTCCACTGTAGTTCTCCACCCAGACAAACATCTGATTCCACTGTAGCCCTCGGAGCTCGGAGCTCTGTGGCACTGCAGTACTAGCAGCTAAAGCCCAGACGGAGTCCAGTGTCCCGTTATGGTCCTGCTGAACAACCATTTCCAGTCGCCATAATTAAACCCAACAAAAGGAGGTGATGAACGTTTGTTCAGTTCTTTTCATCTAACGATCCGCAGGCTGCGTTCACACCTCGGCACACACCAGTTTCTCAGGCTCTGCGGGATACGTCTGTTTTGTGTATTATCGAGGGGTGGGGTACATGGGAGATGGAGCTCGTGAGCCTCTCCAGAGGTCGCCAGCACCTGCCGCGTGGGAGCTGGCCGAAGCCGAGGGGACGGCCCGGGAGGCGGAGCCAAGGGGTCAGCTCGGGAGGCGGAGCCAAGGGGTCGGCCCGGGAGGCGGAGCCAAGGGGTCGGCCCGGGAGGCGGAGCCGAGCCAAGGGGTCAGCCCAGGAGGCGGGACCGGCCACCGGCCAACGGCCACCGGCTGCTCACATCAACAATGCGATACGCAGCTGTGCGTTCGCCCACCTGTGCCAGTCTGGTGTGGCACAGAGATGGCGTCGGAGGTGGGCCCCTTTATCCTGCCACATGTCCAAAAGTCAACAGCAAGAAATGAGGGCCAAAAAATCTCATATCCTCCACTGCAGATGAGAGCAATGGATGGATCCCCCCCCCCCCCCCCACACACACACACACACACAGACACACACAGACACACACACACACACACGCACATATACACACTCACCAGCCGTCCCGAATTTTCCGCAGTGTTTATATATATGCGCATGGGGCTTCGCCGTATGAGTGACAGAGATCTCTCCCACTCATTTTGGTTTTAATGAGGAGAGAGGGAGGAATATGGAGAGAGCTGCACAAATGGTGGTGTCCTGTCAGTCAGGAGGCCGTCAGCGTGACAACATCACATGTCTTCTCAGTGACAGCTGACTGGGGGAGGTCATGTTAGCCCTCTCACAGCTGTCCCGGGGAGAAGGTGTCTACGCCTGGGTCACGGCCCCCCCACTTCCATCAGCGATCGCTCATTAAAGTGCCGGCTTCACCGGGCCAAGCAGCACCACCGAGCTCCATGGGTGCGGAGAGCTTGTAAGCGTCCCTGGCCCTGGGACACGAGATGGCGTCTGTCAAAATCAAGCTCCCCCGACGTGCTACTGGTGGTGGTGGTGATGGTGGTGGGGGTGGAGTTGGGGGGGTATTGGGGGGGGGGAGTTTGAGCGTCACACAGAGTCTCATGGAGGTGTCAGAACAAAGTGTGAACTTTGTAAGCCAATTTTATTTGAACTTGCATTAATTTAACTGCCGAATTCGTATGACAGCTGCCTCAGCTAAAATGTTAGAGGACTTAATTTAACATTGGCGACTTTAGTATGCATATGCTATCCATGCAGATTTGCAGACATAATTGATCCATGTATTTATAGTGTAATTATGGTGCACTAATTCCTGCTGGCAAGAAGCAAACTGCAAATGAACATCTCCACAAGAACGTTGTGCTAGCACCTGCCACACTTTGCACTATAAATATTTAAAAGCACTTCTCACATCCTCTTTAAGACATGTTGGAATAGGCTTCCTGTACCTGGGATTAACACACTTCCAAGAAGACATCAAATGTAGTTAATGATTGCGAATGAGGTCTCTGTGTACCGGGAGCGTTGGTGGAGCAGCGATGGGAGATGATTCCACCTGTGATGGAGCAGGACTACGGCGCACCTTCACCGAGCAGCATCATATAGACATGTGACGGTACAATTCTCCCCTGCGAATACGCCTTAAAAAAACAGCAGTGTTGTTAGCATGTCACCTGTGCTCTGAGCATTAGGAGACACTCAGCTGTGTGCTCTCCCCAGCCACCTGGGAACGCCGTTACCTGGGAGGCCTCCTTCCTGCTAGGAAAAACGCCCAACCCCCCCACATCACAGGAGCGGCATCGGATTCTCCTGGCAAGCTCTCTCGAGTCAGAAATGGATCTCAGCAGCGCGGTGCCACTCCCCTCTCCCACGCGGTCATCCTTCATCGGCACCGAGCGGCACGCGCACCTGCACGCGCACCTGAACACGCTCCAGCATGAAGCTCCACGTTCTGCCATCGGGACATAATTAAAGACCGGCATAATGAACCAGGTCCATCTGCACTTTCCCGATAACCCGGGAGCACCCTGCCGATAAAGACCACGATTAAAAACCTTCTGAAACCCAGCTGGAAAGTATCTCGGAAGTGAAGGGATATTCTGGTTAAACAGCAGAAGCGCATGGGTTTGGCAGGCCGAGGAGCTGAAAGGAATGCTGGGAGAAATTAGAGCTGGCCAGACCTTCAGCAGGCCTGGCAAAAACAGCACTTTCCTCCGCTTTTGTTTGTGCAGTAATCTACATTCTAGGGAGAGACTCTTATTAAGTGCATCAGATGCAAATGAGGAGGCAGTGAGACCCACTGCTATGGAGCTCCCCGCTAGCCAATCAAACGAGCTCTGGCTGCCGTTCCTGTTCGTTTAACCCGCTTCAGTGCGTTTTTTCATTAGCAGCCACTGCCTCCCGCTGCTGCCATCAACACAAAAAAAACAGATCTGGCAGAGACTCTGCAACGCTGCTGCTACTTTTGTTTGTCAACGGCAGAGACCAAAATCGGGGTTTAGGAATGGTGGCCCAACGTAAAAACTAACGGAGCTTCCCCCAGTGCTCTCCGGCTGTCCTTCTGTTTTTCTTAATTACTGCTACATTTTACACGGGGAAATACTGCACCAAATATTCTGAACCTCCATTCCACTATCTGGCTTTTCTAGTGTGGTATCCATCCGAGAACTATGTACGTTTGGATGGTAAGTAAGACTGAGGCAGTAAGACTTTTTAAAATTTCTCTTTCAATAATTATTATTGAAGTAATTGCTTCAGTAGGAACAGGAATACCTCCACATGACGTCAGCGTAAACTTCAAGGTCCGTCACAGTACAACTGTGTACGAAAGCTTCGTACCTTTCAGAAAACCTCCTGTGGCCACATGGACACAGATTCAGGTGTGAAGTCCACTGCTGGGTTTGTCAAACTTTTGCCGATGTCAAACGTCATCGAAATTGAAATATCATCTCTGCCCACATTCACAGTGTGTTAGAGAGCATTTCAAAGATGTCTGGGCAAAATTGTGTATGTGAGTATGTGAGCGCCCACGTACGCAAGTGTATGTAACTCTAGGTTACGAAATGTTGCACACTGCATAGTAACCCTTTACCCGTCTGACAGATAACTGATGCTCACCTGAAACTGGTTCGCAAAGCTCTGCTCACTCGTTTCCATGTGCTGCTGGGCCTGAGACAAGGGGGAGACACACCTGCCCCGCACTGAGACAAGGGGGAGAAACTCCTGCCCCACACTGAGACGAGGGGGAGACACTCCTTTCCCACACTGAGACGAGGAGGAGACATTCCTGCCCCGCGCTGAGATGAGGGGAAGACACTCCTGTCCCACACTGAGACAAAGGGGAGACACTCCTGCCCCATGCTGAGACAAGGGGGAGACACTCCTGCCCCACACTGAGATGAGGAGGAGACACTCCTGGCCCCCGCGGAGATGAGGGGGAGACACACTTGGCCCGCATTGAGACGAGGGGGAGACACTCCTGGCCCTCGCTGAGATGAGGGGGAGACACTCCTGGCCCCCGCTGAGATGAGGGGGAGACACTCCTGCCCCATGCTGAGACAAGGGGGAGACACTCCTGCCCCACACTGAGATGAGGAGGAGACACTCCTGGCCCCTGCGGAGATGAGGGGGAGACACACCTGGCCCGCATTGAGATGAGGGGGAGACACTCCTGGCCCTCGCTGAGACGAGGAGGAGACACTCCTGGCCCCCGCTGAGATGAGGGGGAGACACTCCTGGCCCCCGCTGAGATTAGGGGAAGATACTCCTGCCCCACATGAGCTGGGCAGGGGGCAGCGGGGCAAAGCCTCTGGGGCTGATCTTGGGAGAAGAAGGGCCTGCAGCTGATTGAATCGTGCTGCAGGAAACAGCAGTAATTCAGTTAAACAGTGTCCAGGCTCTGCAGCGTACTGCAGAGAAAAAGAATGAAAACCAAACACTTATGGAAATTACCCACAGATAGACGGATCCCATGTTTTTGATGTTGTTGTTGCTCCTGAAAAGTGCAGTCACGTTTGCACAACGATGTGATTGTCCTGACCCAGACCCAGTTAACCACACACACACACACACACACACACACACACACACACACACACACTGGTGGTACAACAGTCACGCTTTAAGTCACTGCTAGCGCAACATCTTTTCATATGTAAAAGGAGAAGTGGGAGATATGAAGTGGAAGATTGCACAAATTGCTGCAATTCTCTTGAAGCTTTCTTCTGAGGATGTGGTGGATAATGCCAGCCAGACAGATCGTAATTATCCCAAAATAATCACCCCTCTCTCATCGAAGAGTTAAGCCGTATAGCAAAGGATCAGCTAAAACAATTCTTCAGATTGGGGAACACACAAAAAAAAATGTAGTTCTATAACAGAGAGGTAGAAGTGCAGGTCTCAGCTGGGCACACTCATTTTGTCCAGTGTATTCTTAGACGCTTTGGCCCTGCACCGTGATTAAAGCGCAAAGTTTCAGGGAGATTCTGTAACTGGGAAACATGAAGCTGATATTTAACGTAAGGCCACTTAACCATCGCAGACCTGCTCTGCAAAACAGCTTCAGATTGTGCTTTCTTTTCCAGCCCAGGTTTCAATAGCTCCTTTAAACGTGGGAGAGCGTAATTATGTTGGAGAGAGCGGACAGCTAAATCACCCACTGTGTAATATGCTCATGGAAGCTAAAATCGCTGGGCTGTCTCCAGAGATCTGAGCCCGCGGAAGAGAGAAGCAAGGTGGGACACCGGGAAGGCGATCAGTTAAAATAGCTTTAGCATGTCCTCCGTTTATAGGCATATCCACGGCCCGCCTACGTGGTCCTTAACACTCACGTTCTGTGAAGTGTTAAGATGTGCTGGCTTCTGAAGACAGGGCCAGAGAGGGAGACTGGGCCTTGTGTGTGGGCTGGGGTGGTGTGTGGGGTGGTGTGTGTGGGGTGGTGTGTGTGGGGTGGTGTGTGTGGGGTGGTGTGTGTGGGGTGGTGTGTGGGGTGGTGTGTGTGGGGTGGTGTGTGTGGGGTGGTGTGTGTGGGGTGGTGTGTGGGGTGGTGTGTGTGGGGTGGTGTGTGTGGGGTGGTGTGTGTGGGGTGGTGTGTGGGGTGGTGTGTGTGGGGTGGTGTGTGTCGCACACATCTGGCACTGCCAAACGTTTGCTTTGGATCTCCTTTTCTTCCGCTGACCTTAGCATGTTGGAACCCAAACATTCCTGCCAAGAATGAAGAGTGCTTCCGAACACGGCCCTCCGGTCGCTTTCTACAACGGCGCCATAGGGGGTGCGTGGCGGGAACCGTCTCTGCTGAGGTCCGTCATCAGCACCACGAACCCACGCCAGGACGAAGGTGCGGCTCAACTTTAAATGACTGCAGCAGGCCGTCGCTCTCGTCATTCCGGGCCCCGATGTCTGAACCGCATCGATCTCTCCTCCCTCCCCTTTCTCCATCTCTCACACATCCACCACGCTCCCATTTTTCTCCCCACAAAGACTCTAAAACAGTGTACGCAAGATGTGAGAAACGAGCCAGAGTTTAAGTGGATGACAAGCGCTGCTCCCTGGAAAGACTCTTCGAAATCACAAATGAATTGCAGCGTGCGATTCAGCTGCCACGAATGACAGATACTATATAGATTGCAACTGCAGGGAGCTAAATAACACAAGTTATTGGCTGCTGGGTGGAATAACACAAATCAATAGAAGTCTGGCATAAACTGCTTTCGTTGGAAGATCTAGAGTGTTATGTCTTCTTTGGGACATTTGAAGAAACGCACACAAGTATAAGTCACATGCAAAGTCACGTTTAAAAAATAGATGTAGATCTGTGTTTGTTTGTTTTGTCATCTAAAGCTCATATTCAGAGCCATTTTGCCACTGTAACCTCTCACATCCTCTCATGTAATGATACTCTAGCTTACGACTTCCTGCCTGTGAAGAAATAAAAAACGCATGCACACGTCAATATACGTCTGAATATTTTAGGATAAGCGGTGTGATACCCCCCCCACCCGCCTTTGTCACACGCAATACATCTCCCGCTCATAAGCCTGGGGGCCCGTGTCTCACAGCGGAGGTGTAAGTAACATGCAAATCAATATTGATGACCCTGATCTACATCCTCCATCACTATTACATGAGCCCACGGTTGGCGGCGGAGGGCACACGCATCAGCGTCCGAGAGTCGGTGTCGACGCGGCAGATCGATGAGCGGAGGAGAATAACGCAGTCAGGGCACGACACCATAAATATACATTAAATATTGATTGGACGGACCTGTCTGTGCTGGAAAAATGACAGTTAAATATTACCGAGTTTAATTCATTTCTAATTTCTTCGTTTGTCAAGCTCATGTCATATAATTTTTTTTTTACTTTATGCCTTTCAATGTTTAAGCTGAAGTTCTTCAATTACTTAAGATTCTATCCCGGCAGAGTTGTGTGTTATAATTAGACATGTGAGAAATCAATATTTTGCTCTGCGGCTAATCGTTTCCAATATCTAGAGCAAAGCACATGATTGCTCTGCAACTTGAGAGAATAAAATGATGAATGAGACGTTAATGTCTTAAATGTAAGCGAACAGTGTCAGAATAAATGAAAGGCCTGTGGGAACTGAAGATATAAGAATGTCAGCTTGGTCAAGTGTCACCAGCCAGTCACAGTTGACATCTTCAAATCCAATACACATCCCATATGGGTCTTGTCAAAGCACAGGCAAACTCCTTCAGCACACACCAAAGATAGAGATTTTTTTATAGCACTATTATGGCTAATTGTGCTTTTGCTGTGTTTGCAAGAGGCATAACCTCTATATTCTACCGAGAGGCGTTAGAAGCGGTTCTGAGGAAGAGAGCACTTGCATTAGAATTCCCTCCGGTTTCAAAGCACTATTCGGATAATACATTTGAAACAAATTTCCGGTTCTTCGCACGCTCATTAACAAGCCTTGTTGTGATAGGGAAGGCCCGGGGTGGATGTCTGGGGTTTGGAGGTGCCAGAGGGATCACACGACAGGCTGCAATGACACGACGCTAATATCATCTCCGCCCGAGCGTCGCACACAGGCAAGACAGCAGCAGTGATGGGGTCATGGAGGAAACACAGGGTGTGGAGCGCCGGGCAGAAGAGACGCCTTCCCTGTGGACCCAGAAACCGTGTTCGCCCCAAACACGATATTATATGAAGATGGGCACTTTATCCCTGAGTCTGGGAAATAGCCAATCACGATGCAGCGAGCCGGGCGCCTCATCCATTTTGTTGAGCCTGACAAGTTACCAGCAGTCAGAGAAGGAGCTGCACTTAATAAATCAAAGCTGACAACTCCTTCTGCGTGGACGTCAAGCAGAATTTTTACTCTCTCTGCTCTTTCCTTGCTTGACGTGGTGGCAGTAGAATTAACCACACCACCGACCCACACAGCGTGGCGGGACGCTCTACACTCACAACGGGATTCCCATCGCAGACTGTGGACTGTTCTTCACCATGAGCTCCTTAGCATTGAGAGAGCAAAACATACAACACAGGGTGTGCAAAAAATTCAACAAACAGGATCCTTACGATCTGAAGGCACCTATGGTATGTCTTTTTTTTTTTTTAATAAGCTTTTGTGTTTATGTCATGGTCAGTCGAGTTTGGTCATGACATTATGATTAAAACAGCTGGGCTGCTTTGCTTAAGTACAGATGATTTGTAATCCTAGACGCAAACACAGACACACTGTAACAATTGATGACACCATATAAAATGATAGCTAGTAAAGTGATGAGCTGAGCTGTAGCACACCGTGGTCTCTCTGTATCACACTGATATAGCAGGAGGTAATTTGAAGCGTGGACTACCCAGACGCACGTGAAGAGTCCCAGCTGTACAGGGTATGAGATGTCCCCATGCGTGTCCCCCATGGGGACAGAAATGTCCCATTCTGCACTGGTCTTCATGATACGCATGGCAGAACCCTGTTATAAAAAATGTTGAATTAACACCTACAGACATGACCAGCTGGACACAAACACTGTAGGTGTTAATTCAGTGCTGGAGATTTGCTGCACACACACACACATAACAAAGTAGCATGTTTTTGAATTGTTACACACACACACACACAAACACACACACACACACACACAAACACACACACACACACACACACACTCACACACACACACACACACACACACACACACACACACACACACACACACACACACACACACACACTGACAGCCCTTTTCTCAAAGAATGCACCAACATCTCACTTTTTCAACTTCACTCCCACTTGGTCTCCATTTCCTTCAGCTCTCGTAGCACGGTCTACATAATAATCATTCCTGCAATTAACTAGCACTGTTATTGCATAGGTTCATGCATTAACTGAGAGCGGCACCTCCGGGAGACGCTATGAAATCAGCCAAGCAATTACCCACACAGATGTTTGACTGCAGAAAATGAAAGCAATGTTAATTAAACACTGAACATTTACAAATACTTTCTCATGTTAAATACAAAAGCTCATTCCAAATGATTCCACACCTCGTCTGGGGTCATCGTCGGTGGCATGGCTTTAGCGGAGCGCAGTAATACAAATCTTGTAAGACCTACGCAGTATCTCCTTGCAAGTTTCTTTTGAGTCCAAAACTCCGAAACTTCGGGAGTCATGTAAGCGTGCTTCGTGAGAATGATAATGAATATCGCTGGAGCAGATTGCCTCATTTGGCAAAGCCATCGGCGGCATGCTGCAGGGTCTGAGAGTGTGAGAACCGTCTGCGCTACTCATTTAGATCACCGCGGCCCGCTGTTTGCCAGTCACTCCCGACGTCGCGCATTTCCATATCCACTGGCTTCCCGCGCAACTCGCGGTCGGGCTGCCGCAAGATTGATGCCGTGGTCGGCTAACGCTGTGGAGAAACCAGCGGTGGAGAGAGGAGATGAGTAATTACGGCACGCTTCAAACAAACGCGACGGGTTCCTGCCATTTTCCGTAATTCACCGTGATATCGGTGACAGTGATCTTGAGGCCCTATGAGAGCATCTGAGAGATGTGATGGTGGAATATGCAAAACTAACCAGACCAGCTAGACTTGCTGAACAGCGGTGGACAAGACTGGCCAGGTAGTGGCGTGCTGTTGCGCTAAGCCGCCGGGTCCGAGGAGGGCAGCCTGGTCCGAGGAGGGCAGCCTGGTCCGGGGAGGGCAGCCTGGTCCGGGGAGGGCGGCCTGGTCCGAGGAGGGCAGCCTGGTCCGGGGAGGGCAGCCTGGTCCGAGGAGGGCAGCCTGGTCCGAGGTGGGCAGCCTGGTCCGGGGAGGGCGGCTGGCCCCAGGCCTTGTGTCTGCTGAAGGTGTGCTACGCTCGCAATGCCAAAAGTGAACTCAAGACTAACATACCATAGCTTAGCCTACAGGAGCACGAGCTGCCTCTTAATTTAAATGCAATTCTGTATTTCATATGCAAAATTTGGGGGTTTTCGCGCATACTGAGCCAGACACATTCATCTGCGATGGAACAGGCCGTGGTTAAAAAACAACAACAGCTAAACCAGCGTACCTTGGGTTGTGAAAGCGTTCCCTTTTAAACTCAAACTAAGGCAACTTTCTGTTTATGCGCTGTCACTGTCAACAGAATGGCGTGCCAGAGTAAAGTAAACAAAATCCAAATAAACAAAACAGATAAAGGAAAAAAAGTCACTGCCACAAATCAAATTAATTTTTTGTTTATTTTCTTGTCTGGGCTGCTTGTGAAAGCCAAATATAATTACACTTAAGCAACAAGGACAAAAGAAGAATTTGAAATACCCAAACTTTTAGAGATTTTCTGAAAGCCACAAAAGTGATTGACATTCACAGACGGTTCCTCATACAGCACAGCCAAAGAACAAAGTAGAGTGCTGAAATGTGAAAGCACCATCACGTCAGCAGACTGACATGAGCATGACTCTCCTTCTCATCTGAAAGAATGCAGTATGATATATGGGGATCCATACCAGTACGTCGCCTTTGACTTCAGCTGTGCGATGATCACAGCTGCCCAGAAGGATCCGCTCAAATCTGCTTTATTAATCCAGTTCAAAGAGATACGTTTCCTACGCTCTGAGAAAGTTTCCTAAAGTCCACAATTTCCTGCATGCAAAAAAATAATAATTCATTATTCAAGGAAGGCCCCTTGGCTCCAACTGCTTGGCTTTATTCGCAGTCTGTGCTTTGGCTGGAGCTAATTGACAGCCTGCTGAGACTAAGTACCTAAAAAGGTCAGTCTTTCTTTCAGTGGGCAAATTGCCCAACCTCTGTGTAAAGGTCAGAATCCAACCTGAGAGGGCCCACACAAAGTGCCTTAAATGATGACTGAGACAATCTCAGCTTGACACTGTTTATGGAAAAATCGAACGGCATCCGAGTCCGTTGCGGCGGAGCGGGCCGGACGAGGCTCCCTGCCGCCCCGAGGCGTTTGCTGAGTGGCTCGTCGTAGAGCGACCGGCGGCACCGGGCTGTCGGAGTGGGCGGGCGGAGAGCGCGCGGGCTGAAAGGGATGTAGCCCTGGCAGAACTGGTCCGCTTCGTGTCCCCCGGGAGGCCACGCGCTCCACCCAGCTGCACTGTACAGCGCCAAGAATATGAATCACAGCAATCTCAGTACTCTGAAGTTCATTTTTCCTGCTACACGTCCACTGTAAGTCCAATACACTCTTACCACACGCGGGAGACAGACAACTCATATAAAGCAATAAAGACTCTCTGATAAGACAAATGTTCTTGAATCACCGTTTAGTGGTTTGAAGCTATGTAATCGAATTGCGTTTGATGCTAATTGTTCAGGCAGCAGTTCATCTAGAAAAGAAACTGTGGCTATGATGGATTTCATTTTCAAACCACAATAAGCACCATCTGATCCATTTATGTCACATTACAATGCAATTAAGTTGAACTCAAAAACAAAGCAACTCAAAAACAAGGCAAAGGTCCTGATATACAAACCCATGACACTGATTTGTATTCAACGTTTTACTGCACTGCTGAACTGATATGGAGCAGAAAAGATGAGTAAACATATTTGTTATTTCTCACTTTGGAGACCAGCTGTACTGTTTATAAATGTTAATGAATTGCATCGCGCAGCACGCCTTTTGGTGCCAAAGTGTTTGGTGTGTGTCGAGCTAGATCACGGAGGTTAACACGGCGTGGTTAACACGCCAGAATCAGAGCAACGGAGACACCAAGATCTACTGGCGTTCCACAGGGCTGCCTGAAGAGAAGAATGAGAGACTCCTGTAGCTGCAGAGGGGTAGCATCCACAGGACAGGAAATGACCTCAGTCAGTAGCATCCACAGGACAGGAAATGACCTCAGTCTGTTTTGGTAGTGCTTGGAAAAGACCTTCTCATCTGGACTGCAGATTGCAGTTGGTGTTGCCAGTACGCAGCAGAAATTAGACATACTGGGTAAAAAGACATGGCTAGCAGGTCTCACGCTGGCTGTGTGGGTTTTGTCTGATATTGCCCCCCCCCCCCCCCCCCCCCAACTGAGGCACCATCTCTGTCTGTTTCTCATCTGTCTCTTCTAAGTCCGCAGTTACTCATAATCTCAAATAATAGCTGTGCCTGACAATGACAGACGAGAAGAAAGAGATTTTTGGTACCAATAGATTCTTTTGAAAGTAGCTAAAATAGAGCAGTTAATTATCCTTTAGGGGTCTGCAAGCGGAGGTGACACTCATTGGGGAGGACGTAGATAATTACAGTTATAGCTCATGTTTTTTGAGTCACTATGCAAAGCATGCATGATCTTCAGTTGAAACATCCGCCCGTTCTCTCATTATTATACCTGAACAATCTACAGCAGGAGTCTTAAGGAAAAGAAGATTAGATTTCTGCGAACATTTCCAATCATGAAAAATGTGGAGCAGCAGCATGACAGAAGAAAGTCTGATCTCTCCGCTGGACTGATGGACTCTTTGATACACTTTCAACATGACAAAAGTTTCTTTTGAAATACTTCCTTTCAGACCAAGTCTCTTTTAGCAGACAAGGATCAAAGCATGCACAACTGCAAGCGTACAGTAATTGAGCAGAGACTCAATAGTTCTGTGCGTCACCTGTGACTAATAAGCCAAGACCAAAAAACGCAGAGTACATGAGGGGGTGTGGGGGGTGTGGGGGATGTGGGGTGTGAGGGGGGTGTAGGGGTGTGGGGGCCGGGGTGGGGAAGCATGACTAATTTCCTGGTCGTCTTACTATGACCCAGTGGCAAGAGTCAGCAACCGCTTCAGGCTCTGTGAAATACGAAACGCAGCTCATAAAACTAATGAATTCTTCTGCCTCTGTGAAATGATGCACTGAAAGAGATCTTTGAGAGATCGCTGAGAAATCAGAAACCCGACCTTCCAAGTCCTCCTGCTCCCTTCATAAAGTTCTTTGGACTCGGTACTACACATTTTTCAGGTGCAAAAGAAAAAAGTTATTTGCAACATTTGAGGTATTTGAATGTTTGAGAGAGTGAGGAATTCTTTTTCTCATCATCCATCCATACATAATTACACAGCTTTCTGAGAGAAGAGTGGAATCCCAGATCTTTTAATCCTCTCTGGATCTGCACTGGCTGTGAGGTTGCCTGTGTTCTGCAGGCCAGAAGCACCCAACAAAACCAGGTTAGGCTGGTAGGCTGAAAAATGCTGAAAACGTCACAGCATCAAGGTGAAAATGTACAGCAGTGTTGTCTGGGATGCAGGAGACAGTAACTGTTAGCAGAGTGGAGCTCCATCCAAAGGAACCATCAGAACAGCAACAGCTCTGATCCTTCTGAAGAGCTCGGTAATCACCAAAGTCCTGTACCGCAAAACAATCAGTTGCCTAATTGACAACAACGGCTTAGGCAGTCAGTGCCTCTGCCCCAGACAAAGTCATTAACAAATGGATTTGTCTTTTTTGATGAGAATTTGTGAACAGATACAAGGTCAGTGTAATGCTCAGAGAGGCTAGGAGAGTTGGGCTTGCTGGAGATGAGAATGGACGTTCCCTATCAATCACTTCTGAGCATGCCCAGATGAGTTTTAACAGCTTTGTTGTACCATGCAAGCTGAACATTGGATAAAACTAATCAAAACATGATATTGCAGAAAGGTAATATAAAATGCTATTAAAATTAAGAATTCAAATTAAGCAGATACAATTTGCAGCCTCTGGAATACATAAAGCCCATTTATGTCTCATGCAGAAAGCTAATTTGCCTTAGTTGCATATGCAGACTCATAAACATGGCTTGCTGTATGATTAATGTCTGACTAGCTTCCTCTCAGCATCTTAAATCACTGTCAAATTTCCAACTGCAATAAACATCACACAACGTAACAGCTTTGCTCGAAGATGTAAAACAAATATCAACATAATTGTTCAATGTTGCCAAAATCTCCAGCAAATTTCACTAAAAAGGATTTAAAAGAGGGACAATCTGTGACAACTCTGATGGTGGTGCAACGTAATCAGATGATGAGAAGATGAGGAGGTGGATCATTAAGGAGAACCAGCTCGGACAGCCTCCAAACCCACTGAAAGAGGGACGCTTATTCATGCAGGCTACAGCCATATAGCAGGTTCTGGCGGTGGGCACCTACGACACCAAGAGATGGAGGCAACAAACTAGATATCTGGAACTCAAGAGGCCGGACCCTGAGGGGAGTGAAGTGACTGGACAATTAATGAGGCTGACATTATTTCCGTGAGAAGGAAGGAGGGCTGGTCACGGTGGAGCAGACGTCCGTCTCAGCGTGACTGAACCACCTGGCGTCACACAAAGTTTGGACCATTTGGACTTGCGGTTGCTGTAAACAGAAGCTTTGTGTGTAGCAACGTGAACTACTTAAGAATTTCCAGACACCAGAACAAACGTGGATATCAATATCTGCTACACATTCAGTGCGAATATGAGTAACTATTGAATCAGCCCAAGACCTGAGCTCTCACAGAAGAGCAGCAGAAGGAGCCCTGTGAGGAGCATCTCAACGGCTCACTGCATCTAATACGCACAAACGTACAGAAGGTCAGGAGTTCAGGAGAGTTCAGGAGAGCACTGCTCTGCACCACTGTAACCTCTGCGCTTACTGCAGTGTTATGCTTGTAGGATTTATTCCCTTTAAAGTCGAAAGACACACCAGCACTGCATCAGTGGTCCAAAGTCACTGCAGCACTCTGGAGCTGCAGGAGTAAGTATGCAGCCGTCCATAGGAGACACGTGCTGCAGACTCCAGGAGCCCCTCAAGCCCAGCGCCCCCACGCAGCCCGTAGCCAAACCACAGGCTGCTTTCGAAACAAGCACTGTGTTTAATATTCATGTACTCCAGCAGGCATTCTGGGGGAAAAAATGAACTGAAATGGCAAAGGGTAACGAACAGAACAGAAGTGGCCGCGGCTGGGACTCGGTGTCCTCCATCGGTGTAGCATTCCACAAGAAAATGTTCATCTTTGCATTTTATGCAAACTCTGTTAAAAATCTCAGAAGTCTACAGAACGTACTTATATGTCTCCTAAAGCAGGTCCTTCAAAAGTCCCTGCTGAAACATTCTTGCTGAAAATGAAAATCTGGCCAACAACTGTAACGCTATCACATAGCTACAAATGTTCAGATTGTTAGCAGCTATAGAATCTATGGCTTAATAAGAGCAGAAGTGAACTGTATTACCGCAGAAGCCATCTGCGATCTCGCCTTCAGCACCAAGGGATGCATTAAAATAGCACAAGAACATGGCGCAGAGAGCTCGCCGTGGCGAACGCTGCCCGAGGCGTCATCTTGCACGGAGGGGTGGAGGACCTGTGGAACCCCTAGACACTGCCACCACCCAGAGCGAGCAGGGGGCCTCAGTCAGACAACCTCCGCGTCAAGGGCGGGGCTGGAGAATGTCAGATTCCCCCCGCGAGGTCCCGAACCCTCTGACAGCGAATCGCTAGTGAGGACTTTCTGCAGCGTGCGGCAGGGTCCGGTGTCCTGTGAGCTGCCTGCACACACACTAAACAGCAACCCAGAACGAAACCGAGCACTAGCATAATTAAAAGCCATCATCCGCCACTCAACCTGCATCCTGTCTTTAATGAGATGGGCCTTAAGAATCGACTCTCACATTTAATCTCACGTCATCCACATGGCAGGGGTTAAATGGAGACCTAATTGCCTATGCATAACAAGCACTCAGTCTACAAGGAGATGGGTGGGGTTTTTCATACCAGCAAAAAAAGAAAAAACGTAAGCCATTTTAAGAAGTTGAGCTTTGCTGTTGTAATTCATTCAAATCTGACCGTGTAGCCATTGATAGTCAAGCACTTGCATATTGGCGAACGGACACACGCATTCCTCTGCAGACACGCTCAGTGTGCTTTAAAGACCAAACAGGCTTTTCTTTATCTGCCCTTGTTAAGTCCATCTTAAATCGATACTTCTTTGCTCAGCCCACCTGTCCAATATCTGCATGTCCCACAACCACCCTGCAGAGATTAGATGGTGAGCTCGCTGAGAGGCTATAGCTATCTAAAATGTGTGTGTGTGTGTGTGTGTGTGTGTGTGTGTGTGTGTGTGTGTGTGTGTGTGTGTGTGTGTGTGTGTGTGTGTGTGTGGAGGGGGGGTGAAGGGGGGGGTCTTTTTCCTTCCTGTCCCCTGGTCCCCGGTGAATTGAGGCCATGGGGAGACAGCAGCACAGTCTGCACCAGGGATTAAGGGAACGCCACGCCATGGGAGGCAGAATGTGCAGATACGCCGGGATGTGGGTGGAGACACAGAGCAGATGGCTGTGGTTTTGGCACCATTATCCTGCTGCATTGTCACTGATCTTCATCATTCTGCTTCCTGTCCCAGGAAGCCCCTCCCTGCCTGGATTGCCCAGACGCCTAATGGAAATACTTTTAATGTGACCCAGGGAGACTTGCCAGACAGCACGCTGGCATGTGTCTGTGTATCCTTTAGTCTGTTCGTATAGGACAAGATGGAGTGTGCGTTTCAGTATGACTCAAAGTAGGATGCTCAAAATCACCGCTCAGTTGATTCTTGCACCTTCACTGAAAACCGAAGAGGAAGGTAGAAAACTGATAAGAATGAAAGAAAGAAACATACGTTTACATCACACCTTTAGAAGCTATGTGTACCACATGATAGTGGGCGCACTTTAACTCAGATTAGAACACCTAACACAGGACGTTTCAGGACACTCCATTTCACAACATTCTTTATGAAGCCTTCATGAAAGAAACCGTACGATTGTTAACAATAATGGAAGCGTTCCAGTAAAACACGCCAGCAGAAATGTGAGGGAGAGTCAACAACCCTAGAAGAAGAAAGGATGAAAAGAACAAGATAAACAAATTTCACCGAAGCCATTCAGAACCAAGCAGGCTGAGGTAAACACAGGCAGAAGCCCTCAGAAGGCAGCCACGAAAGATGAGAAGACCAACCACAGATGAACCTCTGGAGGTCTCAGAAAGAAGACCTATTCATCAGTATTGACATATGAGAGTCCCAAAAAGCAGTAAGACTTGATTCATACATGACAATAATATTTCTCTGTGGACATTTGCTTTTTCCCTTACATCTTTATATATTATTAACTCTACCCACTAAAAGTTTACACACACACACACACACACACACACACACACACATATATAAATATATATATATATATATATATATATATATATATATATATATATATATATATATATATATATATATATATATATATATATATATATATTTATAAATGTATTTATTTATTTATATATATATATGTGTGTGTGTGTGTGTGTGTGTGTGTGTGTGTGTGTGTGTGTGGTGTGTGTGTGTGTATATACATGCACACACACACACACACTATATATCAAAGTATTTGTAATAACAGAAAGCTTTGGTCTCTGAGCTGAGGGGAGGAATAAGGCCTCACGTTAGGAGAAAGTGAATGAGACAGGATGAGAATTTTCTCTCTGTCAAAATAGGAGTCAGATGCTTTGAAGTGTTCAGCTTTTAAAAAATGAAACGAGGAAGTTCTGTATTTATTTAACACATAAGCCCACCAAGCTGAAGTCAACAATGTATTTTTAATGGTTTTATGACAAATTATGCTGCCAACTAAGAATACAAAAAAGATTTAAAAGGATTTAATTATTCAAATGCAAAATTCAATATCAATATCAAATTACTGTTTACTGTTTACTGTCATGTTTAACTCATACATGTAAATTAGAGGAGAGTCCACTCTTGCTATAGATATCTGGCTCCACAGACAGAGGCAGACATAAAGATTTAGCATATTATGAATATATTGCCAAGCCATATTAAACTATGCCCATTCTTGTCTGTTTAATGCTTATTCACAAAATGACAGACCATTTTGCAGTGTAATACACTAAAATATATGATTTAAATATAATATATATGATAATTGAGCAATTATCATACTATTATCATATTAATATCAGCCACTATCAGGGCACATATTAAACTAAGTGACAATTTTGAAACCCCAAAGATCCATTTCCATTGGCCATTTTCAGCCTCAGTTTTGCTGACACGCACTTGTTCCCCGACAGCCGAAGCCAAAGATCAGAACCTTCCTTGTCGAGCGTGCCCTGGGCAGCAAGAGAGGGTCTCTCCCCTCTGCTCGGTGCCCTGGGCCGCAAGGAAGGGTCTCTCCCCTCTGCTCGGTGCCCTGGGCCGCAAGGAAGGGTCTCTCCCCTCTGCTCGGTGCCGCGGTTGGTGGGGGTGGACGGGTCAGGAGGTCACGCCACGATCGTACTGGCATGACTAGTTACAGCAGACTGAACTAAAGCATTTGGCTGTGAACTGTGTACTGGATGACATGCAAAATAACAGAGCAAAATAACAACGTTGATTGCGAGTGTTGTCAGCACTAGTGTTATTATTTGGCTCTATTCAGGCACGGGGGGGGGCTGGGCAAACTCTCCACAGGAGAACAACATGAGACCATCTTCATTTCAGAACGCAACACTGGCCTGATTGATTTTTGGCGCTGGTATATCTTTCATCTAATGTGCCTGTAAATTATCTGCTCAGATGTTGTTGTGTTTCTCTGCCTTCAGCACTATAGCAGGAGGTTAAAACAGCATTAAATTCAGTGCTTCTGATCCTCATATAAGTCGAATTTTCTCATTAGGTTCAGAAGCTGCCTCTCTGACCTGCAGCTGCTCACGTATGTCCGGTCACTGACCTTCAGACAAACCTCCCGTGTTTCTTTTGCCTTTCAGAGTTAGTCACAGCTCAAGGGTCACAAACCAAAACACGTTCTTTTAGGTCTTGAATTGAGCAGAGAACAGAAATGATTTCAGGTAACTCAAAGATCATTACTTGAAACTTAGGGGAATTCGTTAAATTACTTAGGCAGATCATGTTTTTGTAGAGTCTGGAAAGCAGAAATGGTGAAGCCTGGGCCGATAGCTGAGCTCAAAACTACACATAGCTTCCTGGATCACTGTGAGAGCACTAATTACCCCCAAAAGTTCTTTGTGACAGCTTGCTACCACAAAAGGAATGAAAAATCTAAAATGACAACTAAACCCATGAGAAACCCACAAGAAACCCATGAAAAACCCATGAGCACTGCTACTCAATGGGGAGTTTGTTTTACCCTCCAGCTCATCTTCAGTTTTTTCATTCATCCTAAATGTAAAATGTAAACTGTCAGTTTACATTTTAATCTCTATCAGCATACCTTTCTGTTTCACTTACTATAAGGATTTATCTACCCGAGCTGTGTTTACATAAAACGCTTCTTTTATGGTAAGCCAGATGTTTAATTTGGTTCAATTTTATTTATAACAGCTTTACAGAAACCAGGACCAGACGCCTGATGGACACGCCAAAGACTCCTGCAGGAGAAGAGAACCTCTGGTCATGAGGAAGGCACCATTGCAGGACCAGTCTCAAAAGGAGAACCCATCCTCCTTTGGCCACCACCAGAGAGCAGACGTTGTAGCAGGTGTTCCTGCTTACGCTTTACATGTTGGTACCACAGAAGGAATGAAAAATCTAAAATGAGTACTCAACACATGAGAAACATGAGAACCACTGGTAGTGTATAAAATAACGCAGTTTTATTTGCTTAGATCCTCTTGAACTGAGGGGAGCTTTGACTTCTCTCCGTCGGGTAGCCACACATACTACTGTTAAGCGATTTAAGCGGCTTTTCCTCAATATTTCATTAAGCCACGTAGAGTTTGTCCTGCCTGGGGCGACCGGATCCGTGGGTGAGGACCCTGGCCCTGTGTCTGGGCCTGTGGTCTGCAAGCCAACACCATCTTCTGGGGTGGACCAAGCAGCAGAGGCTGCGGTCTTCCATGGGCGAGAAGGTTAATGAAAAAGGCAACCATAACTGAGCGTGGGGGGGGGGGAGAAAGGGAGTTTGGAGGGAAAGCAGAAGGGGAGTTTGCAGGGCGGGGGAGGGGGAGTTAGGGGGAGGGGGAGGGGGCAGCCATGTTAATGAGTATTCCCAAGCTCAGTGCGATAGTCTAGAAGACAAACCACCCATCTTATAATGTTGCAGTTATGGAGGACAGGGACACGGCAGCGTAGGGCCACACAGGCCTCACGCTGGAGACGACTGGCCCATGGACGGCCCGTGGAAAGAGCCCTGAGTGACAGGTGACAGTCGCAGACGCTGCCTGTCTATGCTTTCAAAGGAACCACATGGCAAATCCGCTCTGACACATCACATCACCTCCCATTTAAACGTCCTGCCATCTCCTATGGTGCCTTGGATGAAGAAAACCATTCCCCAAACCACAGAGATGTGTGATACCCCTGAGTTTAACTATCCCCTTTTTAAGCCCATACACACCATATGGTTTGATATTATTTACACTGACTACATCTTACACGAGAGACACTCGTGTCTCTGCAATGATTTGTCTCTGACAGAAGGGACGAAGTAAACAACACAAGACTGTCAAAGCACCGATTACTCAACTCTGCACACCTGAGCTTTTACACGTAACATGCGACACAAACGGCAATTAAAGCCAGCCGCCATGCCTCGTTCCTTCACACGTTCCTACGCTACATTTTTTCCCCTCGCTGCAGCAGTGAGTGCCTGATGCAGTACTTTAATGTCTCCTTGCCAGACAGCACGAGCACCCCCACGCCTTCCGGCCCCTCCGTAGGGACGGGGGGACGGGGGGGACGGGGGGGGGGGGGTATCTCCTTGGCCGCCCTTTGTACGAGCCTCAGCTCCATCACTGCGCTCCGTAGCTCAGAGCTTCGTGATAGGAGGTCTGCTGAAGAGGCACAGACGTTCGGGGGCATGTCGCGTTCGCCCCACTTAACGTTTGCGGGGGCCAGCTCGGGAGGATCCGCGAGGGTCCGAAACAACCTTGCCGCAGGCTTCCGCGTCTAACCGATAACGTTCCCATTCCAGAGCTGGCTGCGTCCCGGCGCTGTTAGCGGCCTGTCCTGTTCACTAGAAAACAGCCAAATCCCTTACACTGCTCCGAATTATTCTCTGGGAAATGCGTTTGGACTGTTTAATTCTTTGTTTCTTTTAAAAAAATAAAAATAAAAATTATGTTCACTGCTTATGCGAGGAATGAAAGGAAAATTGTCAAAGTGTGGAAACAGAGCAGAAAAACCTCATTATGTACCAGCAATTCAGGATTCGCCAATGTAACTGCACCTGACTCGAGAGAATATAATGATATATGCACCTGGCGATTTCTTCTCCACTGCAAAGGTGGCAAAGTTAATGAAGACAAAAAATACATTGTGTGTTGCCTCTTGATGGATCTTCAGAAGAGGTCTTGGGGAGGGGGGAGGCAGTTTAGGTTACCCTTCTCCCATTTAGACCCATCTGACAGTAAACCATATTCAGACAAACACTCAGTGTGAAAAAGCTCTTGATGCCCAGGGCCAGTGTGTCTTTAACACCCCCCCACCCCCACCCTCACTGCTGGCTTCACCTCGGTGATGATCATTTACACCTTATTCCATTAGGTATGTTTGTCTGCAGCAGTCTGACATCTCCACTTACTCAAGATGCATGTCGCAGCACTGCCAACATTACCACCCCAACACACCACTACCCCAACACCCCACCACCCCACCACTCCAACACCCCACCACCCCACCACTCCAACAGCCCACCACCCCAACACCCTGTGACTTTTTGGCTTTTTGATATTTTTACATTACTATCAAAATAGTGGCAGCTCCTTGAAGGCAACATCATGTTTGTGTAAATAGTGAGGAGATGACACGCTGGTATGTGAAGGGAGGTAATAGACAACATGTAACAGCTTTACATAATCAGGATACCAGAATAAAGCTGATCTACATACTGCTACAGTTACATTAAAAATGCAGTAATTAGGTTACTGGAACATTTTAAAAATAAAAAACAATGTGGTTCTTAGCAGGAACGTCACGCTCACTCGCACATTTTCTAGGACTCTTTCCTGAAGTGAACGTTTCTCGTAAACATTTCTCGTGAAGTGACCATTTTTTGTGGAGTGAACGGTTTTAATGAAGTGAATGTTTCTCGTGAACGTTTCTCGTGAAATGAAAATTTCTTGTGCAGTGAACATTTCTCATGAAATGAACATTTCTTGTGAAGTGAAAGTTTCTCATGCAGTGAACATTTCTCATGGAATGAACGGTTTTAATGAAGTGAATGTTTCTCGTGAAAATTTCTCGTGCAGTGAACATTTCTTGTGGAGTGAACGTTTCTCGTGAAGTCAACGGTTCTCGTGAAGTCAACGGTTTTAATGGCTGCTGTCACACTGCAACAGCGTCAGCAATGATGCACACTACCGCTGTTTAAAGGCTTGGAGGGTCCCATCTGGTGTGTTCCTGCTGTATTTGGGGACTTTACTTCATTAGTTGTTTTTACATGATCCTGCTGCTTCATGACTTTGATGACTTGCTTTTCTTATTGGGGTTTGCTTCATGTGAACATGAGGGTTTTTTTGTTTTTTTTCCATATTCACAAGATATGTTTTTGTGGATATGATAATTGCTTTATGTGACTTTATGCCTATAAAGTAAAAGTTGTCTTGAATTTTCTTTTGTGTTCAAATTGAAGATCCCTGCAGTTCCACCAGCCAGTCATTATTATTATTCTCACGTCTTGTGGTCATTATCGGATGATAAAATTCTGTATACACTGTAGTTATAATGTGGAAGCAGTGAAGAACGTGCATTATTAACTGGGTTTTTTTTGTAGATGCGCCCTCTTCTCAACGGAGTGCTGCTCAAAATCTAACAGGAGTACAACCTTTGCTAAAAAATTTTAACGACCTACTGCAGAAGAGTCTTTTTAATTAGTATTTCAACAAAGCATCCGAAGGCATGAAGAACTGTGTCTTCACACATGCCCCAACATCCCACACCTTTGTGGAATGTTTACACCAGAGGAGGTTACTGATTTGACAGGAGTGTATGGACCAGGCATTCTGCAGCGAAGGGTCTTCTGAGCAGTGCTGACCCACTGGGGAAGGTTATTTACATGGACAAATTTTTACATCTCCTGAGAAGTTCAAGAATCTGCACAGAGAAAATACAGGAACTTGTGGCATCTTACTGCTGACCAAACCATGGCTGGGGACCATGGCTTCCAAACTCTTCAGCAGTCAGTGGGTTTAAAAGTAACCCAAAAATAATGGAAAATAATCTCAATTACCTCACTAATGTAATTTCATAAATACTGTATTGCACAATTTATAAGTTTTTTTTATAAATACTATTGTACTGTACTATTTATATATTGTGTTACTATTGTAACCTTTTGGATTAGGTTAGAGATACATTTTTAGCAGATGATCAGCACACTGTAATGGAAAACATTTTTTAAATGATGCTCCCATGCCTGCAAGCAAAGCCCTTCACAAAGAAAGAAAGAGAATTCCATATGAATTCACTGAGTTATGAAAGTAATCAGAATGATTGGTAAATCTAACTGCTGCGTTCGTAAACATCTCTTACCAGATAATTGCATTGGAAAAAGCCATTATTTGGTTTTCCCCCACTGTCATAATGTTTCAGTGAAACAGACGCATTAGACCGCAGATAGCACCTCCAAACTAATGCAACCTTTTTACACAGTGCTTCTGGGATAATTAATAACAGAACAGCTAAAGTACATTTTATCTTTTTTATTTTGTCAGAATTCAGCGATGAAAATATAAACATTTGAAAAGCAATGCAATGTAATATTCTCCTGCTGGTTTACAGAGATCTCCAAGCTGGTGGCACTCCAGAAGGAGGCTGAGGATTACTTTACCGCATCATAACTAAATGAGACCAAAGTGAAAAAGAATAGATTATTTTCCATTTTGTAAAAAGGATAAGTTTGGTAGCTCTATTCTACAACAAATTAAAATCTAGGTGTCTAAAACCAAGGTCAGATTAGCAAGTTTCAGTAACATTTGAATAACACAAAACTACTTTGAGGTTTTAATGTAAATGAAACATGGAGGCAAATTGCTGTGCATTGTAATATTTGTTAATATTAATAAAAACTGGCAGTAAATGTAAGTCAATTCAATGTAATGTAAATTCAGTAAATGTAAGTCAATTCAATGTAATGTAAATTCAGTAAATGTAAGTCAATGTAAGTCAATTCTATGTAAGTCAATACACAGGTCAATTCTACACAAGCCACTGCGCTGTTTCTATACGGTGGGGGTATTAAAGGTGGATCCTTTGATTACACAGAGTTCTGCTGCTGTGCACATGTAACCTACGATGCGCTGCAGAGCTAATTAAGAGGGAAGCAGTTATAGTGTCCTGTCTCCTGATAACTGACAGCAGAGAGGAGGAGAAGAGAGACAGTAGCACTGCTCAGTCATGGGTGCCTTGTTTATCACTAACATGAGAGAAGGCCACGAACTCTCACTAATCAGGAGGCTCCCAATTAGCAAGCGCGTGAATGTACTTAATCTGTGTTCTGCATAATAATCGTAGTCTAGAGCGGCAGGCGAACACATGGAATCTCTCCTCTCTTCCTTTCATGTCACAGCGTTACATCTATTATCTTCCCAGAAAGAAGATTTTTTTAAGGGAAACAAAGTTTGCATTGTGCTGAAGGAAGTGCCAGAGGATGTTATAGATCAGTCTCAAGTGCTGGGAGATCCTCCAACAGGACCACCTGACAGACCGTCTGACAAACTACCTGACAGACCGCCTGACAGACCGTCTGACAAACCACCTGACAGACCACCTGACAGACCGCCTAACAGACCGCCTGACAGACCGCCTGACAGATGCCTGACAGATGCCTGACAGACCGCCTGACAGACCACCTGACAGGACCGCCTGACAGACCACCTGACAGGACCGCCTGACAGACCACCTGACAGACCGCCTGACAGGACACCTGACAGATCACCTGACAGACCACCTGACAGGACCGCCTGACAGGACCGCCTGACAGACCACCTGACAGACCGCCTGACAGACCACCTGACCACCTCGTTCTCGCGCAGCTCTCAAATTCTCCGCTTGGCCCTTCGGCAAAACACTTTGTAAAATATTTTCCTCCCAGCCACTCAGCGCCAGCCTGCACCGCTCCACCACCTCATCTGACAAGCGGGTGTTAGAAGGTTGTGTCCCACTCCACCCTCATTACCATGCCCGCTGTGCCACCGTTATCGCTTTAAAATAAAGCCGAAATAAACGGAAGTCGGCTCCGAGGTTGGGCTGCTTATCCGTTCACCCCTGGGCCCAAGACAGGTTTCTCTACTCCTCTTGTTTCTGCAGCCGTCTGAGCACAAGGTGGGACGTCACCCCCCCCACCACACACACACACACACACACACACACACACACCCCACCCCCCCACCTGCCTCCACAATGCCTCATTCCTCTGAAGGAGATTCGGTAGATGGCCACCGATATGGAAGACCTGGCTCATTTGGCCCCGGGTTGTCGGGAGCCTGGATTGTTGACAACCTCATTTAGTTTTGGTCTCCGGCCAAACACTCGCATGGCTGGGCTTGGATATGTGATTTGTGACGATGTTTCAGCGCAGTGCATGCAGGTGATTGAATTATAAGCGTGCCAATATTAAATTTATGGTGCCATAGCAATTTACCTGGTACTGGGAAAGTCTCAGTGTATGTGGCAGCCTTCCACGGGCTGGAGGCTGCAGACGCTCAAGTGCACCAGAGCAGCAGTGTTTATTGGAAGGGTGAGAAACTAGATGGTAATGGCATTCCCGAAGCTATAGAGACAAACACAGATTTCATCTTTCAACACTGATTTTTGGGATTTTCTATTTCAGGATTTTTCCATCACAACAAAGGATTCTGTGATAAGCAGTATCATGAAATATTGATATGGCCTCAAAGGATTTGTGGGGTTTTTTAAACTACTTTTTTTTTCCTTCAGAAAATCTTTGGAATTTTCTCTGCATTATTATTATTATTATGAACAGCATACAAAGAAAGTTTCCCCAAGCACAACAACAGTAGGCTACAATGTTTACTTCTTTAAATCTACTGACAAACGTGATTGAATCATTTCAAAAGCAGCCATGGTTGCTACAGGAAATTCTAAGGCATCTGTAAGCCCATAAGCCCTCCCGGTAAATCTCATGTCGGCACTCTAACAAAAGTTTCCTCTCATCTAAGTTTTACAGAATAAACCTCAGAATAAACCCAAGAAGTAAACCTCCTGGCGATTTACTCAAAGTTGACCACAGCAGACCTCCACGAATTGGACCTGCATGGTTCTGGAATTCGGTTCTGCTCTTCCCGAGAGCAGAACTTGCGCGCCAGTGTCCTTTCTGAAAGAACATTATTAAGGATTCTCCTGAGGAAAGGCTCAGTGCAACGTGAGCTTCTCGGATCTGGGCTGGATGACGTGAAGGTTCAAAGCCTCACGCTGAACAATTAGTATAAACTACCACAGTGGTTGGAGACGTTTTTGCAAGATGGAATCGAACCTCATGGTTTTCCAGGGTGACATGGCAGCAGCTGTGCTGGACACACACAGGTAGAGCTGTTCATAAGGGAAACCATCATTGGTCAATGAGACGAGCTCCCCTGAATGGCAGGATCATATTAGGTAGAAGACATGACTTCATTTTTGCTTCATGCTTTCGTGGAGGATATGTCGTAATGACAGGAAGCTGAACATAATTATCCTCCTTCCCCAGACACGCCGCACTGAAGTTAAAAGGCTGATTTACATTTATATTGCAAAGCTGGACTTTCGTTTGTTATTGTGGAAAAACAGCCACTCATCACCCCCCACTCCCCCCTCCTACCTCTAACCATCCACGCACGGACTGCCGACACCCACCTGCACAGCTCAGGGGCGTGTGCGTCCAGGGCCCCGCCTCCACCGTGGCAGCAGGAGACAAAGCCAAATCGGCTCAGGTGCAATTCTGAGCAATGCCACAAACTTTTAAAGCCCTTATCAGATCAGCAGCTCGATTCTTCAAGATGCCGCCCATCCAGAAACACCAGATACATCTCCCTCCCTGTGTCCCACTGAATTTAGCTGTCAGTGCACTTACTGGCTTATTTTCTCACATCTCTCAACCACTGCCAGGCAACACAATATAACAATCATTTGCAATACTGGGCAAATATGTGAGAGCATCCCAGTGATTCATTGCTGCAATATAGTGCATGAAGTGCAGAATAAAGTGATTCTGATGTTTTCCCAAACTAACCCTGCAGCAACGAGGGGGAAAATAAATGATCAAATGATTGATTGTGCAGAAAAAGGGAAAATGGACTTGTGGCACACACACACTACCTCACACAGATCCTGTGAGCTTACAATGATATCCACAAAGACAAACATGTCAAGACTGAGATTTTAAAAATCCATAATTACCCAATTAGCCTATTCAAAGCTTCATTTTAGGCGTTATGAAAACAGGGAAGAAATGTGCTGCAAAATGTGCTAATTGAAGCTAAAGTGTATGTCTGCTATGAAGCGCTGATTCCCACCGCAGCATAGCCATGCTTGTGCGCCATTTTACGAATGCACTGAAGTGACATAATTGCAAAGGTAAAAACCACTAGTGGAACCTGAAGAAAAGCCACAAGGAAACACTGGACGACTCCCATTATGGGGCTGCGCTCTCAGCTCAGAGTTTTAATGGTCTTGGCAAGCATCTGGTATTACTTTTGTTTTATGTGTGTTGCACATCAATTTATCCATTTATCTCCACCATAATCTGCTGAGATGCACTTTGAGAGATTCAGAGGCAGCACTGGATTGCACAAAAAAGCAGCCAGTACTTCACCCGCTTTTCCCTCGTTATTTTCTCTTTATTTATTTATGGGCCGAGCCGTCTGGCTGGTGTCAAATTACCCAAAACCAAACATGGGAGGCAGGATCATCCGCAGACTGACCGTGTCGCATCCCCCAAGGTTGGGGGGGGGGGGGGGGGGGGGGGGGGGGGGGGGGGGGTCATGGCAAGACAGCCAGGCTGTGTCTGGCCCCTCGGACAGCCGGCGGGATCCAGTCTGGCTGATGGGAAAATTGGAGCATGTCTACCAGGATGCTCCATAGGGCAGATTAAGCTTCAATCCCGCCTTCCAGACTGATGGTGGACAAGGCTGTTCCTTGACCCCCGGCTCAAGAAGCAGTTTCAAGGCTGTGACGGGTTTGAAGACAAATGAAACCATGGGGAAAAAGATGTAAGCCACATTTTAACATGTCTGAGATATAGACTGCTGTGCGAGTCAAAGACTGGCTGGGCTGTCCTTGAAAACAGATATCGGCTAAATGAGGTCGTTATTTCTAGAACATCAGTAGGGTTCCCAGTGTTTTAATAATGAGGTGGACTAACAGGCAATACCCTCACAGTGGCAGGAGTGTTGGAGAAACAGCCCGACTATCTGGGCACCTAATGGCACCCAGACCCGGTTTTTGGTAAAGTGATCCGGTATCTCTATGGTAATAATGACAGAATCAGAGAAGGAGACTTGGAGGACACTGGGATTGTTTGTTTAGTTTGTGTTGCTATTCTCATTTGTATAATTATAAAGGTCATATGTAAATGATATACACATTTATCAAAAGCCTCTGACAAGTCTGAAAGATGTGTGCGCGATGGCAGTGGCTCACTTTTCTCCGAGACACGGGAACCAGTTCTTCTTCCATAAAAGCCCGGCTCTTATTGCAGTATAATTGTCAGGAGGAGCCGTAGTGCCAGAGTCTGTGTGGGTTTGGTGTCACGCTGCAGCGTCCAGTGCAGAGTGCACAGTCAATGCTGAGGATGCCGTGCGTGTTGTTTACGACACTTAAGCAGTTAACACAATCCCTTTAGGAACCAGACAGCAATCACACAGCTGCAGCCCCAGGAAATACAATATTCACCGATTTCAGTACAGCTACTCTGGCTGCATAGACGAGATAATACAGTGACCACGGATAACTGCAAATATGTCAGGCAGTATACACACTCACACACACACTCACATACACACACACACACACACACACACACACACACACACACACTCACACTCATACACACATAGACACACACACACACACACACACACACACACACACACACACACACACACACACACACACACTCATACACACATAGACACACACACACACATCACATCATTAGTGTAATCAACCTAATACTCCCTACCGGCTCTCAGATCTGCCCCAAATCTTCATGGCATGGATCCTGCCAGATGTTGACATGACTACAGCATGTAACTGCTGCAAATTTGTCATTTTACCACATGCTCAAAGTGTTCTACAGGATTCCGATCTGCTGAATGGGAAGCCAATGAAATACACTGAATTCATCACCTTAATCATGGAACTAGTTTGAGAGGACTTGTGCTTTGTGATAGGGCACATTATCGTGATGGAAAAGGCCATTTAAATTGGTCAATTCTGGACATAAAGGGCCATGCAAATGGTCAGCAAAGAGAATCAAACAGCCATGGGATTATATTGATGCTCAAATGCTAATAGGAGCCCCAGTTTTGCCAAGAAAATATTCCCAGCACCATTACAACACCAACAGCAGCCTGAACAAGGCAGACGAGGCGGGTTTGGCCCCATGGATTTTTGATGTTTACATCAAATTCTCACTCTGCCATCTACGCATCACAACAGAAACGGAGACTCATCAGAGCGAGCGAGGCGTCTCTGTCTGTTTCAGCCTGTACCCACTCTCGTCTGAGATTCTCTTCTTGACAGGAAGGGAACCCAACGTGGTCTTCTGCTGCTGCCACGTATCTGCCTCAAGCTTCAGTGTGTTGTACGGTTTTGAGATGCGTTTCTGTTCACCACAGCCGTAGATGTTGGAGTTACCACAGCCTTCCTGTCAGCTCGCTCCAGTCTGGCTATTCTCCTCCGACCACGCTCATCATTTCCGCAAGACTTCCGCTTACTAGATGCAGTTTGTTTCTCACTCTCCTGTGTAAACTCGAGAGACTCTAGTGCATGAAGAGCCCAGAAGATCAGCAGTTTCTAAAATAGTCAAACCAACCCGTCTGGCACCAAAAATCTGCTGCCATATAATTGCCTGATTGGATAATTACATGAATGACTAGGTATACATGTGTTCCTAATAAAGCAAGTGATTTATTTATCTTTTTTTCCTGTTATGGAGTTTGCATGCACAGAAGGATCTCTGTGCTGTAATTCTAAATGTCTTTACATCCTTAACTGCAGCACACTGCAGACCCACTTCCGAGAATCACCATTTGAGTGACATCAGTGGCCATGCGGCAGATAAGAGGATGACACAGAGGGTGTTGTCTCTGGGAATGATGGGATAGGGGGGTGGGGGGTGTCGGATCTCACAAACTCATCTTCCACTTGTCTTTCTCCAGCCACAACGCTCTGATTCTGCTGTCAGCAGATGCTAAATAAACCCAGCCTTCATTTGAAACACAAGCACTCACGATGGTAAGGAAAAAACTGTCCCCTGAGGTTGGCGGAGACAACGACTCTTCAGTCGTGCACACCTGATAGCGTTTCATCGCACCAGTAAGTGCTTGTCGCACTCTCAGTTGCTCTGATGCAGGATGTGGGAAGCTGTTAGGTCCCTGAGTGACAAGCAGTGAAAGATCTGCGTGGTTTTGCAAAGGTGAGTCCTCCTAGGATCCAGGCTGGAGTTCCACCAGTACCATGTGCTGTCAATGAAAGGACATGTGGATGACACAGTTAGCCATGAGTGTGACACGTTTTATTGACTGAAAACCTGCACACTAACCATCCAGCTAGAGGTTAGAGCTAGAGTGCTTTCTGGGTACGCACAGTGTCAGTTTTACCTTCTATATCTTCCAACAGAAAGATTTCTCACTAAAGCAGTAATACACCAGCAGAAAAATGCTTCACATTAGCGGCAGCCATCCAGAACCAAAGGGCTCAAACTCTCCCTCATACATTTTGCAATGGCATCTTGGTTCAGTACAATGTCACCATGAATCTGAAGAAAGCATATAGGCTAGGTGAGTAAATCCCGCCTCACCCAGTGTCTTGAAGAAAAACAGCCACACTTTTGCAAGTGGACGCTGATGCCACTATCAACAACAAAACCAAAAAAAAACAAGGAGGGGTGTGTGGGGCAAACGCAGCATCGCACAACTGTCAGTCCTGCGTTCGCATCCGACACGGCAGATGACACATCCGTGCGTTTGTTGATTTATTTACTTCCAGCCACATGCCTGTGTGCACCTCCTGATCAGCCCTCCCCCACCACCACTGCAGTGTACGCCAGCTCCACAGCCCCTCTGCAGGAGCATATGGAGGAGATATTCAGAGCTTCCTGCCCGTTCGCCATGGGCCAGGAGCCCCGTTCTGCTGCACTGCGCTGCTGTAGGGACCCATATGCTCACCCATCTCCTCTCACCTGCGTCACTGGAGAAACCAGCATGTATTGAGTAGGAACTTCAACCACGCTCACTGTTATGGAGACAGCACAGTCTACTGCGTCTATGTTGCAACATCATCGTAAAAAGTCGAATCTAACAGTTTTATAAAATCTAGTCTAGTATGATTGTTATAGATATTTGATTCCTCTGCATTTCAATTGGTCCTAAGGTTTGATGGTGTTATGTTTAATAGCAAAACCTACAGAAACAGTGCCAAACTTTTGCTATTAATAGTAAACACATTCGGTCTGTTTAGTGTCACATCAGCGGGCTGAAGACACGCAGGACAATAGATGTTCCTGTTATTCTCCTCCATAGACCTGCCGCCAGCAGGTTGGCCTGTGCAGACCTGCAGCTGTGGTCTGTCCCATTAGCTTCTTGTCTTTGGTCTTTTCCTTTGAACGTTTTCTGATATGACGCTAGTGCATTTATCTGCCTTGATGAGCCATGGGATCTGGAGCAGCTGCAAATGCATGCTAACAGCACACAGTAGGAAACATCTCGCTGAAGCAAACAACCACAGAGTTGACTAGTGCTCCTTTCACTGCCTGATTGTAACAAAGACCACAGAGCCAGACATGACACAAATCCTGTCGGCCTTTACCGTATGGTGATAAAGCCAGACAGCTCATCTTGCTTTTGTGTCATTCATCACAATGAAACAAGCATTTATCTCCATGGAAATTGAATCATAAATTTAAAAAGTTGTTTTTTCTTTATTGGTTTTATGGTCCTACTGTTCACTCTTCTGCATACTCCAACTAGTAAGAAAAAAATCTACTGTATAAGCCAGTCTAGCCAGCTACAAAATACTATACACTGGGGTATTTTCTTCTCAACACTAGACAAGACCACAGAATACCAAATTAATGCTAGAGTTAAAAATAAAGTTTATTCATCATGTTTATGTCAAGGTTTGAGATTTTTGACATCCTGATATGCAAGAATAGTTGTAAGAAAATACTTTTTTGGGGGATTTGTGATTGACACATTATTGCAGATATTTCATTTTCTTAGTTGTAAATGTTGAAGATTTTGATACAGAGGATTTTTGTTTGGTAATTGGAATTCAGATTCCAGATCTTAAGATGAGTCTGAACGAGTCTGCCTGAGTCTGCACCACTTTAGGTCCAGTCTGGACTTCAGCAGTCAACTAGCCTCAATCATGGTGTCAGTCCTGTTGCCGTCTCATCTCAGTGTCACCTCAATTTCATATTTGTCGTGTTGACTTAAGGTCTTGTTCTTGGGTCAGTCTCATCTACCGTTCTCTCTAACACAACTCTAAAGACTCTAAAAATAATGATCAACATTATTTACATTTGTTGGTTTGTGTGAATTTATTAAATGAATTTATTAAATTCTACATCTAGAACTGAGATTGACCAAGATATACACACTACACACTACATACTACACACTACATACTATGCACACTACACAATACACTCACTACACACTACACCCTACACACTACACAGTACACACCACACACTACACACAACACACTACACACTGTACAGTACACACTACACACTACACACTAGGCTTGTCCCAATCCGATATTTGGATCTGATCGGCCGCCGATATTTGCAAAAAATGTGTATCGGTATCGGATCGGCAGGCACGAGAAAATGCAGATCCAGACTCTGATCCGGATTTTTTTTTTTTTTTGAAAGTCCAGTCAGCATTTTCCAGCACACGAGCATAGCATCTCCCCCAATTTAGCTCAATGGCATCTCCTAACCATTAAGACGGCCATGTACATTTGAAGATATCGGTAAAAATGTCTGTTGTGTAGAACAAAGACGTAGAGTGCAACATATGCCACAGTAAAGTCAAGCGTGGTGGTAAAGCTGTAAGAACTTTTAATACAACCTAATACAATCTAATCAAGCATTTAACGAAATACCACCATAAACAACATAAGGAGTTTCTAAAGAAAACTGAAGACAAAAAGAAAGGTCCTTCACAACTAACACTGGCAGAAACATTTGCGAAGCGTGACAAACTGCCACTTTTTAAAAAATACAATTTACAATATTATTTGCACTTTTTAAGCCTTGGTTGATGCCATTTCTGTTTGTTATTTATTATTTTGGGTATTTTGAGTTTATTAATTGCTAAATAAACAGGTCAGTTTCTCCTTACGAACCATTGTGTATTATTCAAACACACCCAATTCAGCTGGCTACTTGTTATCAAGAGTAAAACGCTTTTTCAACATGAGTGCAAATAAATATCGGTATCGGATCGGAAGTTTAAAAAGCTGGATTGGGATATCCCTACTACACACTACACAGTACACAGTACACACAACACACTACACACTACACAGTACACAGTACACGCTACACAGTACACACTACACATTACACACTACACACTACACTACAAAATAGGGCAATGGGGTCAATATTTAGGACGTATTCGTGCACTGCAAGAACTAATACTAGGTTAAATATATGTTATATACTAACAATTCAATTTCAATTCAATTAACTATATTGTATATATATATTAATTCAAATAACTATATAGTTTTATTATTATTATTGTGAGCTTTTTTATATGCATTTAAATAACATGATGTTTTGTAAGTAACAGCTCAAAGGTAGCACATTACATAAAATAGATAGAAAATGAGCTACACAGGACACTAGTTGAATAGTTGAATAAGGCTGTGTGTGTCACTACTGTGTAAAGATTTTACATATAGTTTCTTATAATGATTGCAGCTTCAGTAGAAACACAGACAATTTTGGTTGTTTGTGATCAAAAACTACTTTGATCTAGAATGATTAATAAACCAAAACAAAAAACAGGTTTCTGATTTTTTTTTTTTGTTGTGGTTTCGCTGCATGAATTAATGTTAGTATATATTAGGGATGCACCGAAAATTCGGCCACCGAAAATTTTCGGCCGAAATGGCTTAAATTTGCATTTTCGGTTTTCGGCCGAAATACTTTCATCACCGAAACAACACGGCCGAAACAATGTATTGTGATGACGCAAGCAAAAATCGCCTGCACGTGTTTATTTGGATAAAGCTAGCAAAAAAGTTTTCCAGTGATGGCGCCAAGGCAAAGGACATTACACCAAAAATTATGGAACTCGCTGCCTTACGATCAGCCGTTCTCTGTCGTAGAGGATGCGGGATTTCGTAGGCTAATAGAGCACATTGAGCCCCGTTATGTTTTGCCGAGCAGACGACATTTCTCAGAAGCGTGTTTACCTGAGCTGTTTAATGGTGTTGCAACTCACGTCACGTTTTTATGAGAGAATTTATATTTATCTTTCAGGTCAGTCAGTTATAATTAAATTTAACTCGTATAAAATACATATATTTATCCTCTCAGATAAAAACGGTCTGGAAGCGAGTTCAATTTAATTAGTGGTCGGCCATTGTCAGCGTTATCGCCGTTAACGGCCCACCACTAATTTTATTTTATAATATGCATTACTGTAATGTCAGTGCTAAATACATATTTTCAAATCAAATTTTGTAGTTGATTTATTCTTTGAATAGCAATGCTTTGATTTTAGTGAGGTTAGCCATAAATCCAATGTTACTAATAATTGGCATAATGTATTTCGGTGTTTCGGTTTTCGGCTTTCGGCCTTGGTTTCCTCATTTTCGGTTTTCGGTTTCGGCTAAGAATTTTCATTTCGGTGCATCCCTAGTATATAATACATTCAGGACAGAACTGTGAACTGAAGCTTGGATCAAACTGTCTTGCAATCTGAGCTTTTCAGCAGAATTGGTGTTTGCATCGAGGTCCAGGTACATCTGATTTACAGAGAGCTGAACTCGTCTGGGTACCATTGCAAACGCTCTTCCTCTCAAGAGCTGGAAGAAAAGAAGGCTCCTCAGTTGGCCTCTTTATGCGAGCACATACAGCCTCGTAAAATTGGTCATAAAGCTTGTCTCCAGAGGGATGGGGAGTCCCTGAGACTGTGAGCAGAGCTTTATTAAACACTTTATTGTTGATGTCAGATTCAAATTAGGATCTGCTGTGTGTTGGTTTTTCTTCAGGATAGAACGAACCCATATGATCATCAACAAATCAGCAAATGGCATAGAAAATACCACCAAGAGGAGAGTGATTCTAATGAACTGCAATAGTTGGGGGGAAAATAAGACATTTTAGAAAGAGATGAAATCAGTTTGAATTGACAGTACGCCACACTGGCAGGATATTTAGATTATGTCTATTTCTAAAGTATCATCAAGGGAACATGAAAGTATCTTTCAACACCTGCTCGCGCTCTCTCACACCCACCCAACCACACACACACACACACACACACACACACACACACACACACACACACACACACACACACACACACACACACACCTTCAGTAAAAGCAGAGAGCATAAGAAAAACAATCGACCATAATAACTTTTAAAGTCATAACGACTCATTGATTTGGTGCAAACTCACATATAAAAATATCTTTCAACACCTGCTCTCTCTCTCTCTCTCTCTCTCTCTCTCTCTCTCTCTCTCTCTCTATCTATCTATCTCTCTTTCACACTCACACAAACAGATACACACAAGAAATCTTTTGTATCTTCAGTAAACGCAGGGGTTACAACAATCACCTATAAGAACTTTAAAAATCGCAAAATCGCAACTACCCATAGATCTGGTGTAATTGTGCTTAAGAAAATATACATCCAAATGTATTTAACCCATCAACAACCAAAAGACAGAAGCCATACGCGATAGTGACTACACACTAACCGAGTTGACAAGGTTAACACTATATGATGGTCACTGGACACCAACCCGTCTCCCCTCCCGTTACCGACTCGTCCTGTTACAGCGCGAGCTGCTTCTAGTCGTGTCTGCGCGTGATGCGTTATCGAACTCCCGTTACGTTCTAAACGAGCACCGCGCGCACACTGCAGCTGCCAGCATGAAGTCACACCAAACCCCGTTTACTCCGTCCCTCTCCTGGACTCTTTTGCCTTTTCAACAAACACGATCCAACCGAAAACTCGCGGTCCTTCACAACACTTTCCACAAAAACACTGACAGGTGAATGCGCTCGCGGCGCCAACGCCACCGTTTGCCAGCCCTTCCAAATAAATCAGTTCACGAGAAGCTCCGTGGACTTACCGAGTCCTAGAGAACAGAGCAGCATCACCCCGGACAGCATGGTCGGGAGTCCCTGCCGTTTCAAACGTCTGGATGAACGTGCGGGACCTATTCGTGAGGAGCTGAGAGTTGCGCGCGCCTCGCTCGCCTCCTGCAGATTGTGCAGGTGTTTCCCGTCCTGTGTGGTACGGTGTCCTCTCTCCTCTCACAGATCTCTGATCAGCGTGGAGATGCACTCTCCCTGCAACACTCTCGCTCGGTTTCCCGACGCGCAGGACCGTCTAAACTCTTCCACACCGGGTCGGTCCCGCGCTCACTTTCACTCTCGCGCAGCGACAATTCGGGGCGCGCGGAGCGTGTTCGCTCCTCCCCTTCTCCACGCGCCTTGGAGATGGAGAGAGAGACTTAAGTGGAACTGAGGAAGACGAGAGTTCAGCATTCAAACATCCTTCATTACTGGATCTACCGTCCAGAAAAGAATAACGGTGAAGAAATCTAAAAGCATATCTAAAAAAATGTCTCAGGATGCAAGGGAACTTCACACACATACAGTAGATAATATGGGAAAAAAAGTTTCCAGTCCTTTTGACATGCAGATGATGTCAATGACAGGGACGAATCCATGTCCCCCCCCACTTTTGAAATCAAAATTACGTCCATGATTACAATAATATAATTAAAGTCACATTGGGCTGTGGATACTGTGGAGCCTGTTAAATCGTTGTATTGGCTTACTTGTAATCATATTAGTAAAAATAATAGAATAGAAAAAATAGAATTGTGCAATCTGTTTTCCTGTTAGTCCAGTTTTTGGAGTTCACTATGCATATAACCACAGTTCCTGCTTTAAGTCAAAGTTTAATTAAGTTTTTAAAATGGTAATTAACAGTCAATCCTGAACTTGAATATGACTAGTTTGTGACTCACGGGTGCCGTCTAACACAATGAATAATAATTTCAATTCAAATAAAGTAGCATTTAATGCAATTCTAATAAATTCTAATAAAAATAAGCATACTTAAAATTACAAAGGAGTGTAATTACATGAAGCCATATAAGGTGCCTCTTAATAGTACTCAGACAGCATCGTAGAGAGAGCTGTGCACCCAAATAACTCACAACACACACAACACACATCCCCTTTCCTCTATAATTCTCCATGAATATGTATTTGAATGACCACAGTACATGCATGGAACAATATCAAACAATTTTCTTCAGACTAAACAGTTCATATCTCCAGAGTCATTCTGATGTTTCTTTAAATCTCAACGATCGATGAACAACACAATCAAGTCTTTGGAGAGGTGAACACACAGAGGTGAGACAGGCTCGTGGGTGGGGGGGATATTTTTAGGTCAAAGTGGTTAAAATGCCAAAGATGCAGCGTTAGTCGTATCTGCAGATCAACTAAATTATGCAAACAGCTTGCAGGCTTTTACCTCTCGAAAATAAATGACAACATAATTTATGTAAGCAGGACTTTCTTTGTGCTATATCTTAAGGAGCTTCAAAGAGGGTGCATACATACATTTATAATGGGCAGGTCTCTTTAGTGGTTTATAGCATATTGATATTTGGCTCTCAGAGGATTATGGGTAACAATGTTTGCCTTCAAGAGTTCAAAATTACTGTAATGAAGAATTACTGCGGATATCAGCTGCATTTCATAAGACAGCTACTGAAGTCAGAGACCAAGGAATTTGCACTTACATCCTCACAGCTGCGAATTTGTGTTTACATGAAGAACCAGGGTGTTTCAACCCTGCTGGGCCCTTGCCATGGTCAAGACTGTGAAACAAATGTGATATTCTGATGCCCACTTCTTAAATACAGGGCCAAGCCAAATATGCTGTTTAAACCACTACACAGAACACATTTGGATATACACATAAATACCATGTGGAAATACTCCTACAACTGTGGTGTACAATTTTAGTTTGTTTTCTGTGATGACAAAACGCTGCAAGATAGTTATTTAATCTATACGGGTTCACCTGACAGGAGATTTCACTCAAGAGACTGTTTTTCTGTTTGTTCCTATGCTAAATGCTTGTGAATAGCTCTTTGATGTGTCAGTCTCCATAAATGTATTAGCCAACAAGTGTCACTACAGCAGTATAAGATACACAAATCCAACGTTACAAAGCTTGTAAGTTCATAAATTCTGGTTCTTGAATTCCCATGGTAATGATTTCCCACTGACACCTTCCAATCCAATAAACAATACATCGATTGTAGCACATGCTAAATAACAAACCCATGTTTAAGGTTCCAATAAATCTAAATTGATGCTTTATTATTGTATAACTTCATCATAAATGTGTCACTAAGTGGCAAAAGAATTTTTTAACAGGTGTCTTCCTCAGTGCATCTCTCAAGATGGACACATCTCTCGTCATTTGGATTTTGTCTGAGAACGGTAAATAAAATATCAGTGGGTGGTTAAAAATCGTTGGTAGGCCTGCCGTAAGATTTCAGAGACAGATCTGAAGATGGCTAGTGAACTGTTCCCTTTCTAGAGCAGAAAGACCATGTTTCTAACCCATCGGAGGCTTTATCAATAGTCTTCCTGTCACTTTGACACTTTGTGTCATGACAATGTTTACATGCCACAACAAAAGTGGCATAACCCTCCAAGATCCTGTGCTGTCAGTTCTTATTGGACTCATGGAGAAAATAAATACTGCATCCTTAACATATCAAGAGGTTTCAGAAATCTCAAAAATCTCAGAAAGAATGGAAAATATTTCTCACTCTTTCAATTCGTTTACATTTTGCTCCATTCAGTTCAATTAAATTTTATTCAGCTACATTTAAACAAGGTTTATTTGCAACATCTGAAAATGTTGAATAATTGAATTGAGAAATGAAATTATTGAATTGAAACTCCTAAAACTGCACATAACAAAACAACATACAGTCTAAGCAAACAATACAGACAATATAACAAAGGACACTGGGTGAAGAGTGGGGGTGTGAGACCAAAACACGAGCAGTCCTGACGCATGTAAGAATGTTTTTTATGTGCAGATTGTGAAAATGTGAAGATTTCATGTGTATGTGCAGATGTGCTAGGTGTAATTTACATGTGATATGTGTTTCAGAGTTGAGAGGATTGTGTTATCAGTGCCCAACTTGTAATAGCAGACTCCCTATTTCCTTTAATACTAATACTGAACCTGCTGTAATTGTGAAAACACTGACATTTTACCTGCTATTACATCTCTTTGTCTATAGAAGAGATTTTTTTCAGTCTCTATTTCTGTTGGACTGATTTGACCAAATGACAAACACCTTCCCCAGAAATAGCTGGTAGATGTCTAAGCTTGAATTGCAATCATTATTTTTTTACCCACATAGACATGACTGCCTCCTTCCCAATGAAAGATTCCAGTGCACATCACCAGTGACCACCTCCTTCACCAGTGACCACCTCATTTCCCAGTGACCACCTCCTTCCCCAGTGACCACCTCCTTCACCAGTGACCACCTCCTTCCCCAGTGACCACCTCCTTCTTGTATGTTGGAAAGCCCAAATATTTCCAACATTTCCTCAGTTTCTCCCTGCAGCAACACTGAGTGACACTTCAATTAGCCTCCTCTCCTCCTCCTCTCCTCCTCCTCTCCTCTTCCTCTCCTCCTCCCCCTGTGCTAATAGCATGATTGTGACCCATGAGGGCTCAGGGCACGTCATTAAAACATCTTTAAAACGCATGAGGTTAACTCAAGGCCAGTGGTTAAGGATTTCTGCCCTGACAGGTAGCCGAGGGCTCGTTGCACACTCACTAGAAATAAAGCAATTTCAATCTAATTTCAAAAAGGCCAGCCAATGCCATCTGGTGAAGCCACCATCTCCTCGATGCCCTCTGCTTATGTATCATTTTTGAAAGTATTACAAGTTCAGACTTGTATAAGTCTGCATTTTAACTGCATGGCAAAATCTATGGCCATCTGCCTTCTTTAAGGTTTTCTTATTTTCATTTGTTTTGTGGTTTTGTTTTCCTAGTGTGTCTAAAGGGGTGAACATTGTGTATGTGAAGAAGTTGGTATTCCAGCATTATGGACGTCTGCTCTTTAAATCCTTTGAGGTTGTGAGTTCCATCTTCATAAGCAGCTGTTCTGTCAATACATGACAATGCAGATCTGGAGTGGTGTGTTTCCCCATTGTGTAGGTGATGTGATGCTTTGTCTTCTTGCAGAGTTTAAAGATAAAATTTAGCATTTTATGTAAGCCAAGAGACCTGTGTCTCATTCTCACAGTGTGACCATTGAACTTTCAATAAATCATCAGATGAACAGCGTGTGGAGTTCACCCAGCCTGACAGCCAAAGACTGCAGTGAACAACAGTTTAAAACATCATTGGCTTTGTGATTGTCCTCCTTTATAATCGATTTCATTGTAGAGTTTTCTGCATTTAACGCCATTCAAAAACATTTTAACAAACTATCAGAATGAAGGCCAATGTACCAGAAATGGCAGAAAACACAACTGCAAGAATTACATTTACTCTTAGAATAAAACCAAAGAACAGAAAGACAAACAGGTAACCTGTATGTGATCGTTGTGGAAGTTACGAGCTGTGTAATCATAGCATTTGAATTTTTCATCAGAACTTTAACTTTCATGTATATGTAAATGAAATGTTATACTTACATAATGAATCTCCCAGGATGATCACTTTGAAAATCAGCTCCAACAAAGGCCTCTCCTCCTTTTAACATTTACATGTGCTGTTTAGAAAAGAATCACTACTAATGAAGGTTTTTTTTACTGAGATACAAGCCTGAAGCATGAATATGAAAAAATATTCCAATATATTTGTTCAAAATGTAGACATACAGTGTGTGTGTATATATATTTATATACTGCCATATATACTTGCAAAAACCCCAGGACAAGGGTAGAAGGGTAGAAGGGAGAAGGGTAGAAGGGTAGAAGGGTAGAAGGGTAGAAGGGTAGGAGGGTAGACGACGTGTAGAAGGGTAGAAGGGTAGAAGGGTAGGATACTCCTGAAGAGAGTCAGCCACTTGTAAAATAATGATTGACACCACGATCCTCTGGTGTGTGTTTATCAGTCCTCCCTGAAGCAACATTTCACCCGACTAAAATTCTAAGGACAATATCTGTTTGGCATACATAAATTCATATGCTCACACCCTTCTGAAGGTCTAACCATGACCTCAACAAATGCCTGCTCAAGACCTCAATCTGATAGTGATTCAGTTTTCTGTCTCTTCTAAATCTCTGTCTATATCATTACATGATTAACTCTGGTGTAACAACTTTAGATACACTGACAGTGTGAGGTTTAACTGGTCATTCCACCAGTGTCACACACACACTCATTAGTCTGTTAAATCAAATGTTTGTTAATGGTTGTCCTGAAACGTAAGCTACTCTCAGTACTGGGTGTTCAGTACACATTACTCCTGAACACTTTGGAAAACAGAAACTAGTTTCAAAATCTAGTCTATTCCTCAACAGTAGCAATGATAGTCAAACAACTTACATTTATAAACGGAACTTCAAAGTTTCCTTGAAGTTTAAACTTATAAATAAATCCATCTGAACTGTTTCGGTACCTGATGTAATCTAATACAAGTAATATTATGTCAAAAAGCAAATTTTTTATGTCATTCATGCAAATGTATATGCACTCAAAAAGGGTCTCAACAATAACTATAAGTCTTTTTCATTATAACTGGTAAGTTGATACACTCAAAGGCTTCTGCAAATGACAACCAAAGTGTCACCTAAAAGTAATTGCATGTGCTAACTAGGAATCAGGGTGCTAACAATGCATTGTTAATTTTTTTAATTATTCATTGGTCAGGAAAAAAACAACTAAACAAATTATGTCCCAGCTGGTTAATTTTAGGAGTGTGAAACAAAAGAAAGCACCACCCACTCAGGGAGAGAGCAAAGAAAGACCTTTACCAACAGCACTCGAGTCATCTCTCTCAACCTCAGTTTCATCTGCAGACCTCAGAAACTTCACAGCAAGCTTCCATTAGCAACTTTACTTGAAGCCTAATTAGTCTGTCAGTTCTGTGGTACTGTTGTGAGCTCTGAAAGCAAACACAGTGTGCTCAAAGTCCCCAAATGTAGCACAGAGAACTATAAGAGACAGAAAGATAACTGTGTATAGATATTTATCATTACCTATAACTGGGAACTATTAACTTACTCTCTGGCAGCTGAGTAATTTAAAGTGTTCTGTCCACATGAAGACTTGGAGAGGAAGAGTGCTTATATGAATATGTTAACTATAATGGAAATCAATGAGTTCTCTGCAGCACTGTCCCCAGTGTGGGGTGCGTCCAGTCAGTTGCTGACAAATAAGCTATCTGTCTAAAATTTCTAAGGGAAGGCCTCTTAATAAGACAAACAACCACAATAAAACATGCAGCAGCACTTCTCATAGAAAACCAACGCAGAAACCAAATGGAACAATGAAGCCATCAGAAATTCTTTTTATTGTGAGAAAAAGCCTTTGTTTATCAACACTTGATAGTTTGTCACCAAATTATAGTAAGCTGCCATTGGCCAGGCTGAGCATTACCCAATGGCGCGTCACCTGAGGGTGCGGTAACCCAATGGCGCGTCACCTGAGGGTGTGGTAACCCAATGGCGCGTCACCTGAGGGTGTGGTAACCCAATGGTGTGTCACCTGAGGGTGTGGTAACCCAATGGTGTGTCACCTGAGGGTGCGGTAACCCAATGATGTGTCACCTGAGGGTTTTTGTAACAACTGGCCAGGCGGGCTGGATGCAAGTGCAAACATTCCAGGCATTTAATAAGAAAACAAACAGAACTACACAAAGCACATAGATGGAAAAAAAAGACAAACCAAACACTAACCAGGAAAAACCAAATAATACTGACAGAAAATACCAACACATAGAATGAGAGAAACATGGAAGCAAAAGAGAGACAAAGATATAAATAAGCGACCCACTAGGGATATACATGATGCACAGAACTTACATCCACACTTACTAACAAAATGCCCAATAAAGCAAAGGACAAAACACAGGACTTAAATACACAGACTAAACAAGGAACCAAACAAGACACACCTGAAAACAATGAGCATAAGGCTGAGGTGTGAAGTCAGTCACAACCACAACCAATTTTAAAATAAAGGTACACAAAGAAAACCAAAACATAAAAACATGAAGAACAAAGACATGATTGACAAGAGGGGTGGAGCTAACCGTGACAGTTACCCAATGGCGTGCTGCCTGGAGTTGCGGATACCAGAGCTCAAGGAACCGCTGATGCCTAAAGGCTAGAGAGCAAAGATAATTGAGTGCTACATGCAGTCCATATATGGTATTTTGAGTGTGTTAAACTGATGTCTCCCCTCCCTGCTGCTCAAAGAATATTGAATATTGCATATTGAGTATTAATCCCCTGAGCTCAGATGGCTTGGCAGGAAAACAACCTCACCGTGAGTAAAATGCATTTAATGTTTTAGACAAAGTCTGGAGAGCAGCGGAGTCAGGATGGAGCTTATCAGATCTACCTCGATAAAAACACACACCTGGATAGGAGTCCTCTAATGTGGGGGTTGAGAACAACACTGGCCTCCAAGATACGCGGTTGCAAGTATGTTAAAAAAGGATGGTGCAATACACGCTGGTCTCATTTTGATGTTTAAAATGGTCGATTTGCTGTCAAAAATGGAGCTTCCTTCTGAGCTGTTCTGAACTCCCACAAAACCACAAGAGCTATAGGTCACAAGCAATGCTTCAAATTCACCCTAAAAAGGGTGGAATGATAAAGGACACATAAGAAGATCTCTCTCTCTCTCTCTCTCTCTCTCTCTCTCCAGTTTTTCTCTCACTCTCTCCTCTCACTGTCAGTGGCATTGCTTGTCATATGAGTAGACAGTCAGTCTGCACAGAGCCAACTTTCCAGCTCATGGGATGCGGCGAGCAAGTCTTTATCTCCCCAGAACAGACACATCCGATTGCATCCGGGGGGCTTTTATAGGTATGTGGGCGTGTGTTTGTGGAGGGGATTTTATTCTGAGGTTTTATTTGCAAATTACTCAAATGCCTCTTCCCAGAAAGTGGAGGTCTCACTGCCCCCTTGGCCAAATTGCCTTTTCTCACCAAAAACGTGCAGGTGCAATGCACATGTCGGAATGCATTTTTTTAATTATTTGTACTGTAGGCCTACGTATATTCATATCTGCTTGCCCCACCTTCACTAATGCTCGCCGTGTCTGTTACCTACAGAGTGGGATTCCTTTTACCATGTTAGTGATCCTTTTACCATCAAACTCAAAACCACATGAATAATGACAATGTCATTTGAAGCTATATGGCCTGCGGTCAGCTCAGCACAGCAGATCAGGCATGAATGATCACGTCTGCCCCTCCGGTCCAGGGTCTTCAGGAGGTTCTTGCTAACGGGGACTTTCAAAGGTCCATATTACATTACACATCTTACATCCCAACCAGATATATCAGAAGCGGAATGTTTCATTTCACTTGCTCAGGGAATCATAATGCCATAATACTACGCTAAAATATTAAAGACTATCCTCCTGGGTAAAAGGCCTGGTGTAATACCACAGCTGTACAGTACAATAGCATTTTATAGTTAAATTATTCAAATGAATTCACTGGACTATTCACCTATTGGTGATTTTAACATGTGTGGTTAATCCTGTTAGGATACTTCACTTACCTTAAGCCTAAATCTGCTTCAGCATTACTAGATAGATGCAAACGTCCTGACTTAAAACATTTGACATTTGAGAATTGAGAAGCTCTTTCAATGAAATCGTCTGATTCAGAAATAGCATTTCGTGTGTATGACAGAGGCGGAGAGCAAATGAAACGATAAACTTGTGGCCAAGACCATGTGGTGAGATTGCTGACCCAGCTATGAAAAGAGGTCTTCTCGTATACTTCATATTAATTGAGACTATTTCCACATTTCAAGTTGTGCTGACAAAGCACTCACTAATTACTTTAAGTGTTTCAACCTTGAGTCGTCCTCTCTGGTAATCGGAGGACTTCAGATGGTGCGTCGGCTCTGAACACCATGGAGGAAGAAACTGAAGGTTTTCAGCTACGCTGTGACTCCAGCAGCATATAAACACTGAGGTTTGGACCTTATAATGTGGAGTGTTTGCCACGTTAGATCATGCTAAAAGCAAAATATGTAAATTTCTTTAAAAAATAAATAACTGCAAACGCTAGGTGAGACCAGTGTTAGTTCAACCCTCAGTGTGGAAGAACAGCTGAGTTATTTCAAAATGGTTCTTTTGTCACATTATGTGGGTAGACAAATAGGATCTATTTTTTAATGTTCGGGTCTCGTTAGATGAGCCCTTTAATGAGTACACGCACAACAGTGTGTTTGAATGTCAGATACAGCTCCACATGTGATATAACAATGACAATTAGTTACTTCTAATTAAGCTTAACTACAACATTCTGAAGCTGTAATGAGAACTCTAAAATCACATTTTCCTAAGCACTCACTACTCAAGGGGTTAATAAAGTGCAAAAAAGGGTAATTACCTTAACTGAGACTTTGTAAGGCATTAGGAGAGTTCAGACAGCTTTCAGCTTTGTGGAGCATTTAAACCTCATTAACCTTTAACTAAGGATCTTTTTTTGTCATGGATATCTTATTAAGTACATTTACAATAAAAATAAAAACAACTGGCATAACTGGTGCTGTTTGTCACTCACTATTGAAGAACTTAATAAACATCTATTCTCTTATTTCATGTCAAACTAATTAATAACATTCTCATGTATTCTTGTGTACCTATTCTAATGAGTGTTTAGCAGGAGTGTGTCTCACTTTAATAGGCAATATGCTTTACTGCTTTGATCTTTGTGCTGAGATATAACGTAGGTGTTGATATTGTGTGTTTCTCGTATGTTGGCTGGTCACACCGATACATGGCAGCTCGCGTGTCAGACACTACATGCTAACTGTGATTTATTCCAGCTGCTTCTCTGGCGAGATCCCCGCTGAGCGCATTAGCAGG
>NC_135220.1:9142819-9257819 GCF_052324685.1 Brachyhypopomus gauderio | reverse complement strand
GCATGGCGGCCAGTCAGCCATTACTGCTGTATCCCACTTTTCTGTCTGAAAGGGAAAATAAAACAAAGCCAAACCAACAAGCCATTAAAAGCCAGCTGGGAGGGTCATGGGCGTCAGAGCTTGTGTGCTGGACGAGCCACGTGGGTGTGTGGGGGTTTAACATGAGGATGTGTGGGGGTTTACATGAGGGTGTTTGGGGGTTTATGTGAGAGTGTGTGGAGGTTTAATGTAAGGATGTGTGGGGGTTTATGTGAGGGTGTGTGGGGTTTTATGTGAGGGTGTGCAGGGTTTTATGTAGGAGTTTTATGTGAGGGTGTGCGGGGTTTTTTCGTGAGGATGTGTGGGGGTTTATGTGAGGGTGTGTGGAGGTTTAACGTGAGGATGTGTGGGGGTTTATGTGAGGGTGTGTGGGGGTTTTATGTGAGGGTGTGTGGGGTTTTATGTGGGGGTTTTACATGAGGGTGTGCAGGGTTTTTTGTGAGGATGTGTGGGGGTTTACTGTATGTGAGGGTGTTTGGGGGTTTTACGTGAGGGTCTTTGGGGGGTTTTATGTGGGGGTGTGTGGGGGTTTTACGTGAGGGTGTGTGGGGGTTTTACGTGGGGGTTTTACATGAGGGTGTGTGGGGTTTTACTTGAGAATGTGTGGGCATTTTACCTGAGGATGTGTGGGGGTTTTACGTGAGGGTGTGTGTGGGGGACTTCAGCGTCCAGGTGGGGAATCGGGGGCTCAATAGCATGTGTTCCTGCATGGAGAGAGGAGGTGTGGCCAGACATATAGAGAGGAGGTGTGGCCAAACTTGGAGAGAGGAGGTGTGGCCAATACAGCAGTGCCTCATTGTCTTTCTCCAGAGACTGTCAATGCCTTTATAGTCAAATGTCTCACTCACCCCAGGAGGCACACAGCCCGTTTCCAGTGTTGATTATTATACCCAATTTGGGTGGCACATTCTGGAAGCTGTGCATATATAGCTGTGCATATGTAGCTGTGCATATATAGCTGTGCATATGTAGCTGTGCATATATAGCTGTGCATGTGTAGCTGTGCATATATAGCTGTGCATATATAGCTGTGCATGTGTAGCTGTGCATGTGTAGCTGTGCATATGTAGCTGTGCATATGTAGCCTTGTATGTCCTGAGGGTATAAATTGCTGAAAATGAGGAGAATGCTGTTTTTTTTCTCCATGGTCTTTGTAAGTGTACCTAACACACCTGCCATCAGTACACTATGCTAAATTACAGTCAAATGCTATCTAACTAATGTCAAACACAGCCATTCATATCAAGCGTTTGTGCTGAATCTTTTCAGACAGAATGTGGTGACTGTTGTATCCACTCATTACAATAAACTGAAGGATACACTAATTTTATCAGGTACATTTTGTACAGCTCCTTGTGTGTGTGTGTGTGTGTGTGTGTGTGTGTGTGTGTGTGTGTGTGTGTGTGTGTGTGTGTGTGTGTACAGTACTGAGCTCTGGGAGGTGTTATAGCATCCCTAGACACTTCTAACCCTGTAATTAGTGTCTTCCTGCCTTTAATGGCACATGCTTCTGATACAACGGTGCCACTCTGGGCCCTTTGTGTCCTCAGGGATATTATAAACTGCTAATTAACTAATGCCCTCAAATACAGTTTTGCTCATGGCATCAGTTCACCAGTAACAGATTTTACAAGACACAGAACCATTAATCAGTTTTCAACAGGTGACTAAAGAACCTTGGGAGGTTCTGCTTGGCTGTTGGGTGCATCCACATGCCTGATGAAGAACTGCGTTAAGGTGACAGATAAGAGCTAATTGAAACAGAACTATGAAGGCCAATTAGTGGGTTACAGGCAACTGCACAAGAGTTGGCCACTGCATTGTTTTTTGGTCAGCTGTGGTAACCATAGTGATGTGTGGTGGCGTTACCTCAACACTCACATGCTGTGTTGAGCGTTCGGTCGCAGTGCAGCCCAAGGAGACTCGGCTTTTATGTAATCAAACACCTTGCTTTCTTCCCTTTCCTGACACCCTGATCAGGACTAATCAAACGCTCGCACGAGTGCGCACCAGAGTGCTCCACGTGCACACATGTTCACATGCTGACCTTGCTCATCACACACCCACTGAAATTCCAAATAAGATTTATTTCGAAATGAGACAGACTGGGTCTACCCTATGTGGACCGCCACCGCTGATTCGAGCATGTACTAACAACATACTACACGAACATCTAATTAAAGCCCAGATGGTCTTCGAACCAAACATCTCCGGATTGTCTTGGATGCATTGTTGCAGCTACGTGCGGTGTTTGGATGCTGGAAGTCTTTCTACATCAACTGCCAAGGCATCTCAGCTGAGATCTGGGCGTCTGAGCAACACGCCATTGGCTGCGGCTCCTTCTGCACCTCTGCGTCCAGTCGTCTCAGAACCTCCTCCTTCCCCGTCTCCCATGATTAGCAGTCTTGATCTCCTCTTGACTCGGGGAGAGCTCGGTGAGCTTGTGAAGTCCCACGGCGTTCCTCCACGAGTTCCTCCACTCTCTCCAGCTCCAGTGCTTTTTTAGCCGGAGCGCTCGGGCAGAGTACGCCACAGTGCCTGGGCCGCTTTCTGCCTGCCAGGCCCTTTTGATTAGTGTAGGAGGCAGTAGACGCTCTCTTCCCCTGCACCGCCGGCTCAGGGCACGCAGCCGCTGTTCTCGGGCCCGCTGAGCGAGACCTCTCTAAGTGATGCCGAAGAGCAGAAAGGTAAAGTGCCTCCTGTGAGCTGTCACACGGCTGCTCCACCAGCTTCCTGTTCAGGCTCAGCCTCAGCTCCTCCACTTTGGAGGAATTATGATCTGAACATCCAGCTTAGACCAATGCTGACAAGGAATGATTTAGGATTCTTTCAATGGCAAACTGAACCCAACTTGGATTTTCAGTCTAAAAGAAGCCTGCTTGTAAAATATTTATTTTGTATCAATTATAATTTATATATATATATATATATATATATATATATATATATATATATATATATATATATATATATATATATATATATATATAATTTTTCCTGGGAAATATGGGATGGGATCATGGAATCTTTACTATAGCACTAAGATTTCACTGAGGGTGTTTAATGGCTATTTCAAACATGCTGGGGTTTTTTTTTTCTCTACCTTTTCTCTCGTTATTTTTAGCTCCTTGTTTGTATAATGTGTGCCAGTAGAGAGGATACCCTGAGGCAAGTGTTTGGGTAACGGTGCCCTCATGACAGAGGACTCTCTCTAGTGGAATGAGACTTGTCAGGAAGCATCAGTGTGACTTCCCTCCAGAGAACAGCGGCACATCAACACTGCAGCCTTGGCTGGAATATCTGGGCCTCCATTTGAAAATCCATAGACCTGTAATTAGTATTTTACCTCTTATTTCACCACTGCTGCCACCTACAATTATCCTTCACAAAGCTGCAGATTCAGGTGCTCTTCTCACCGCAGTACGAAAGACTCTCCCAGCCACAATGAAAATTCATTTTAGGACGCAGTTTTGCTCTTGTTTTTTCTTTTCTTTTCTTTTTTTTCTTTTGGTGGGGTTTAGATATGGTGAGCAGCGCACTGCCTAATTACACACGGAGGAGCATGAGGAGCTGGTGTTTCACCTCCCCTGCAGGAGTGTTCGTGGAGATGGGGCTCGGGCTGGCTGGACCGCCCCTCTCCCCACACAGCCTCTCTCCTCACGTGCCAACGCACGATCTTCAAGACACCGGCTGAAGAATGCCACCTTGCACATGCCTCACGCCGAGATAAACCCCGCATACCTACAGTGCAGGAGCCCAAGTGTCCATGGCGAAATCCACCTGTTTATGTAGCGCCCACTCCACAGACAAGACAACTCCAACCTTTTCATTTGCCGCAGATTTTAGTTGATAGGTTGAAATCTGGTCTGTGTGTTAATTATCAAACACCACAAAGACGTGTCATGCATATTAATGAATACAACTTTAACCTGCTAACACTAATCAACATGTATGCTGTCTCACAGCTTCAGGGCCAGAGGGCACACAGACAGGTTGTGATACACTCAGAAGCACTGCAGATACTTCTTATTACATGTATCTGTGCTAACATTGCAGTATGTGGTGGGTGATTAATCCTCAGAAGCTACTCAGTCTCGACGTGTTACAGGCTGCTGAAGGAGAATGTGACATGAAACACAGCACGCTCTGTTCCTGCTGGCGTAGGAGCAGGCGTGTCTCTGGTACAACCAAGCAAACTCCCCAAACCACCATCAGAGCATCGCTTTCTCAAGCCATTATCTTGTTACACTATTCAACATGTCACCGAATAGCTTTAACTAATAATAGACACTACGGACGCTGCAGCAAGTGCCTCATTCCAAGCGTTTCCTTGGCACTGGGCCCCAGCGGAAATCCCAAGACTAGCTTCAACAGTGTGATACCTGCACCAGCCCATACGCCTACAGCTCTGCTTCCCCGCATTGACCCCACATCTGGAGTCACAACTCTAGATAAGCCAGCTTCGCTTATACCAGTCATTAACCTTCATGTAACCATTTGATATTGTGAGAATAAGATCAAAAAGGCAAAGTGCAGGTAGAGACAGATTTGCAGGTGGAAGGTGGCACACCTGGGAGAGGTTTGAACCTCTCGTTCCCAAGTGCCATTGGAAGAAATGATGGATAAGAACTGGTTTCTTAAGCATGCCCTTCTACGTGTTAAAAATGATTACGGTCGTGTTACACTATCAGCAACAGTGGCTTTCTGCGAGAGACCCTTAAACCCACCACAAGACTGGCCTTGAGCCATCTAAATCTTCCTTTCTTAATCGTCGATGAATTTCTAAACAGCACTCGTGTGGTTCTCAGTAAAACAGATGGACGTCTTTATGATATGCTGAGTTGACCAGTTTGTTAAAGAGGCTTTAAGTCCTGGCACGTATAACTCTAGCATGTAATGAGCAGTCAGCCACATCCCACAGTCATCCTGGTACACTCCACACTTCATTTGTTTGAAACTAAACCACAGCAGCTGAGCATTGACAATAAAGCTTACCGTTAGTCCTGCTAATAACATATTTTGTCCCGTTTTTTGACCTTAGATGAAGATCCTGAACCATGAAATGTGGCCATAAAAGATTATTTTTTTGTACTACATAGAATTCTTTTTTTATATGGTTTCAGTTTACAAAAGGTAAGTCCTGTCTTCCTGTTCTGACATAGCTCAGATACCATCTGTCCCACATCCTGCTTATTACTGTCGAACTTGTCTCTTTTTGTGAGGTGAGGGTATAAGAGCTTCCATTTACTCAGAAGAGGAAAATATTGATCAGTGTCCATTATTGTACACCGAAAGCTTTAGTGCTCAAGCATTACTAGTGCCTAAAAAAATCTGTTGTGTGCATCTGGAACCATAATCTCCAGCCAGCCCTGCTCCACAGCACAACCAAGATGTGCAAACGTGGACAGATTGCTTCTCTCTTTCCCATCTGTCTTTTTCTAATACAAGATTTCCTATATGTTTACTATGAGATTAGTTTCAATACCGTTGCTCTCCACATTGGGAGGACACCGTGATGGGGAGCGCCATGGCTGTCTGATCTCATCTCCGCGTAAATCCTCACTGTATCTCCAGTTCTGTGTCCTTGTGCCCTAACAGACACATTCAACCTTCACACCTGGAACTGGTCTTCTGCTTATAAAATCAGGGATGTTCGGCTGTGTTGCGGTCAGATTGCTAACGCATTTTCTGTTCATCTCAAAGCACCTAGCAGGGCTTCCAAACCAAAAGGATTGAGGGCATTTAGGAGGTGTCATAACCAGTTGAATTGGCTTGTCACTCATGGGTACTGAATATACTCATGGATACTGTAGTTCTTTCCACACGAAGGCACGGTGGCTGATTTTAAAGAAACGTTGCATATCACCCTGAAAATACAGTAATGTTAATTTTCTCCAGCATCTGGAGTAAAAGTGTGATACGGCAATTACTATCTTGAATGGGACATTCAAAGAAAAGAATCAGAGTGGGTTAGTGTCAAAATCCACGTCATCCTTCCTGGTGACTGCCAGCACTCTCCCACTCTGCAGTCCATCAAGACATCTTTGTTTCCTAACAGGCATTTTTGCTAATTGAAAGTGACAAAATAAGGCCATGTTCACAAGATGGAGGAACCGACTGGAAACGTGGATGAACAGGAAAGAAACGACGACATGAACCCAGTGTATCATTACAAAGTGACTGATGTGTTTTCAAACCATCTTGTCATGTAAACCATTTTTGACAGCACGTTCTGAAAATATTTCCAAAAATCCCAGGACTTGATGAAAAGTGACAAAAGCTGATACACTGTTTTCCTGTTGGAGTGAAAAATGATGAAATACAGATTGAGTTTCAGTGGGGGTTGAAATGCCGTCAGTCAAGCCATGCATACCTTATTTCAGACTGAGCAAATCAGGACACTTACAGGCAATACACTCTTGCTGTGTGTATTTTCTGATATTTGTATTCTCCATAGGCCAGAATCAAATGAATTGTTTACACATGAGGATATATTCAAAGATACAATGGTGGCTCAGGAAAGATGGCTTCAGACAGAGCATGTAATGAAAATAAGATTTTCCCCCAATTATTGAATTTTTTTTATATGAGTTCCAGATGATTCTATGTCCAAAAAAACTTAATAATAATTCCATTTCCTCCTTCAAAGAAATCTCATTTTCAAACGCAAAAGTGGAGTCTAATCACTAGTGCAGGCAGACAAAATGCTGAAAATGATGAGACATTCCTCCTGTTGGTCTTTTTTTCATTGCTGTAAATGAAATAGGCTGAATTATATTTCAAGTGCTTTGATCAAAATATAGCTAAGCAAATGATTCAAAGTCAATCAAACACATTACATTAAAGGATGGTGCTAGACAAATGCTAGGTAGCTAACGTACACATTCTGTAATATGTAATAGTTAAAGTGTTACAGTATTAGTTAATGTGTATATTAACTTTGCATAATCAGTTCGGCCTATCAGACTGGTGACACCCTTCACTTAGAGCATAATCAAACGGACGCATTTAAAGCAAGTTGCCAGAAATCCACTCTGTACCAAGATCATCTCCGTAAAAGAACAGCACGGACCACTTCCCAGCTGCCTGACTAAGACCTTACGTTCCCACCACACCTGCTGTACACAAGAACTCACTTAAGCTGGAAACATACTTGCTGTTAACTACGCGTTCGCGTACGCATCATGGTTGCTTCGCGTATCCTGCGTCGGTTTGGCGCGTAGGTCTTGCACGTCCTCCAAAAGTTAACGCGACGCGTACGCGAGGTGCAATACACACAAAACCGCTAGGGGCAGTGTAGCCGCTAACCAGCATCATGATGGACACAACGATATCCAACGACACAAACTCGCCATTCTCACAACGTCTTTGATTTAACGGCCTTACATACCACCTACGATGGGATCGCTGTCGTCGTTTTTTCTGCCGTGACCGTAAAATTACCCAAAGGCTAATCTCCTCGAGTGTTGCCATGTTTGCATCGTTAAAATACTGAAGCCCTTTCTACGTTCTGCCCTCTAGTGGACGCCTCCAGTTTCACGCGTGGCACATAGGCTAGTATGTTCTCAGTAACGTTCACGACGCAGCCGGTTGTGTACGCGAACGCATGGGCAAACAGCAAGTATGTTTCCACCTTTAGGTGGACAGTAGGCAGTGTGGTGGAACTTCTGCCGTTCCAGATGGGGCCCGTTTCCCTCGGGGTTGGGCACAGGTGGAGGAGGTGGGGGAGGTGGAGGAGTCCTATGGGACAGGATCTTACGCTTCACCGCTTGACCGACCGAAGGACATTCATGGCTGCTAGACGTTTTCCCCCATAATTATCCAAGCTGTTCAGAGCAGTCCACCATCTCAGTTCCCAGGTGTTTTACGTGCAGATACCACATGTGAAGAGCTGCTAACAATAACATGGTGGAAAAATATCAAGAGGTACAATTCATGCTGTCCCTTTTTATTCTACCTTATTAGTACAGTGTAATACATGCAGTTCCTTTCATTCAGCAGGTTGGGACCAGTCAAGAATATTTTGAGAGCTCTGACCGGGTTTTGCAAAGATAAAGCTACGGTCACAGTGTCCCGGAGCTAATTAGAGTTGCCTTGGTAGGGGTGATTGTGCAATTAATTCTGCATAAGAAAACAAGGAATTCTAACTGAGAGCAAATGTAAAATCATTTTAAAAGGAGGCCAACTGGTCACTCAAAGGGATCGATCCCGCTGTACTTCACAAGTGTCTGAGAGGAGTTGATGATTACAGGATTTTCCATTTTCATTTTTTCCAGACACAATATTAGTCGGTTTGGCAAAAAAGGGCCAAAGGAACCGATGATCCAGCTCGGAGGCAGAAAGGAAGCAAACGCTCTGCCCTCTCGATGAAGCTTCGATCTCAGTTTTTAGAGTGTTGAGTCAATAATCTGTGTGGCGAACAGGACTCCCCCCTCACCTCCCTGGATTCTGATCCATCGGTATGTGTCCAGGTGGAACACAGCCGCCATGTCGTATGAGCAGTGGCTCTAATGTGAGGAGAGCACCTGCCCGGCTTTCAAAACATCATCTACATAATTTACCTGACTCGCTACACCTGTTTAATATTGATGCACCTTGATTTCTCAACAGGAAGGATTTCTCCAGCAGAAATTAAATGAGAGATATGGAACCAGCATATACGGGCTGTGATTCAAACCTCTATTTGTCCATTTCTTACCTTATCGTATATGAACTCTTCTGAGAAACTCTTTAACAACACGGAGTTCATTGCTGACATCCGCTCTCTCTAGAATTCCATTCTAATGTGTTTTACCCATCCTACTGGGTGCTCGGGGCAAGTCTGATTCTTTGTAAGAGTACAGAGTCTGCAGGACCACGGGGCGATACGTCTTACAGGACAGGTGCACACAGCGCCTACATGAAGTCAAATGACACAGCACCCTTAGACGGGAGCTAAATATAAAACGACTGCATAGACCCACATTTCATTGTACTGGTCCCAGTGCAACACAATGCAATAAACATCCAACGCAGTGTAAACTGAAAGACAGACCTAAGTGTGCAGAACATTAAAACTGTGCAGGGAAACCAGACAGCACAGACGAAGCTAAGCAGGCAGCCTGTCCAAATGACGCTCCACTGTAAATTCATAAGGGAGAAGGAGCTAATAACATACAGATATCGCGTGACCGAAATCGTCACCCCCAGAAGGAGAGGGCAGCGTGACAGATGCCATCGCTCAGGAGGGTAAATGCGTGTTTTGTAAGATAAGAGAAGATAATCCATTATTAGTCTCACACTGGAGAAATTCACAGTATACATTCTCATCTGAGGTCATGGTGGGAGAAACCTCTCCTGCTGTGAAAAGTCTAGTGTTCACCCCCAGGAGAGGATTGTGGGTGTGGTCAGGAGTGTGGGTGTGATCAGGAGTGTGGGTGTGGTCAGGAGTTTGGGAGTGGTCAGGAGTGTGGGTGTGGTCAGCAGTGTGGGCGTGGTCCTGCATGGAGGTTGGTCCAGCACACAGGTGGGTCGTCCCACCTGAGAGGGTCATGTAACAGAGAGCGTCAGACAGATACACGTGTCCGGCTGCCGTGTCAGAGAGTTGGCTCGTTGGTCTCGTAGATCACACAGTTTCCACCTCACTACCCACACAAAGGCAGGGAGAGCAGCACCTACGTGATTAAAAAGGCTGTATGGAAAGATATTGCTGAACTGCAATGTGCTCAATACATTAAGAGCTCAGGGAGAATCTGTAGTGGCCTGAAGCACGAGCTACCGTGGCAGACTAATCTCTCTGCACCACTCTGAGTGCCATCCTCATCTCAGTGAGATCCTCCCCTGTCATTAGCCTTCTAATTGTGACAGCCAGGTGCAAACAGCATGTAATCCTGTTTGTCACTCCCTGGTCGCCATGCTCCAAGAACTTAAGCCTGCAGGCCAGGCAGGGGATGTTGGAGGCAGACGGTGGGTGGGGTTGTGAGGGATGGAGAGGAGGGGAGTGGCTCTCCTGCATGTGTTACATCACCTTTTTTCCATAGCCAGCAGTGTCCCCACACCCCTCCTCTCCACTACACAAGTCACATGGTGCTTCTGCTACTCTCAGCCTTTGATCCCCCCCCCCCCCCAGCGCTGACCCGCCCAGGATGAACAGTGATGGTGGCTGGCAGGTTTGAGCACTGGCAGAAGACACTGAGCTCCCCACTCAACTGCCCACAGACCTAAACATGAATGAATGAAACTGCTCTAAAGAGGACAAGTCAAGATACTCAGAGGCTCGAAGCTTCTGACGCTGGGTCATCGCTTCTTTTTATTTTCCTAGTCCAGAATTTATCCTTCCCGGTTACATTTTGTACACTTGATGGCATTTTAAACATATTTGAACATGAGCTCCACCCAGATGTGAAGCAGGATTTCCAGAATGAGGGACATGTTGCCTTTTGTGTCATGTGATATTGAGATAGACAGAACAACACCAGACTGTTATCCAGCAACACTGTTGACAGCTTCTGAAAACGTGCAGAATTGCAGGCTGCCAAATCAAAATTATACACCATTTGTACTTAAATCAATCCCACACAGCTGGCACAACTGGAAAAAACGTGCATCTCACAAGCGAAGTCAAACCACAAACTCATTGTCATTGGATGATATAATCATAAAAAATGAAGAAAATGTTGCATGTTCACCACTAGCAAAGCACTGCCCATAACACCCTGCAGTCAGGAATTCAGGTTTGAGTCCCAGCTGTGCCACACGCTGTCCTTGGACATTCCAGAAGACATAATTGGCCACATGCTCATTTGAAGAGAGGAACAATAACATCCATCTATTTCCCACACCGCGTCTAGCAGTGCTGACTGACCCTTATGATAACATGTGGTGTCAGACCCATTCATCAGAGGAGGTGTACGTTTGCTTCACCCTCATGGACCTGTGGTACTGCATGTATCGCTTGATACAGCACAGCCATACGAGACGGCAGATTAGCTTGAGAAGAAGCAGGAAGTACATTGGAAGCAAACAGAAGGGGAAAATATAGAGATTGTCACGTAGCAATGTCCCTTGATAATTCAGTCAGGGCTCCAGCTGTGAGACACCTCTCACTGCAAACTAAGAGAACGACATCTCGTTTGAAGTAAGCAATAATTCTGAAGCTCACACTCATCTGGAGCTGTTTCAATTCCCTCGTATTGTCTCTGCTCTCTCTATTGTTGGATTTAATTGGTTCTGTGCTCCCACACCAACGGACCTTTTCTTTCCCCTCCCCAGGTATTCTGTCCTATTCTCACACTTCTTCAATATGTGTGTGTGTGTGTCGGTGTGCGTGCACATGTGTACGCGCACGCGCACACGTGTGTATATGTGTGTATGTTAAGACACCCACTGTGCCAGTATTGCCTGGGTAACAAGCCCTTTTCCTATTTGAGGAGAGCGTTCTTCCACTGTTAAGCCCCGGAGAGCCCGGACCCAGACAACACGCCTTTGTACCAGGATGGTTGGTGCATTCTCCCTTTGTCTTTCCATTCTAGCACAGGTGCAGAGCGTTGGAAGTTCCCCTCGCCCGGCTGTAATTTACCTGCAACAGGCTTGTAAAAATAGTCTTGTTTTAATCCTGCAGCTCATTATCCCGCAACATTCCCATTAATCTGTGAACCAACCCAGACAGCCATCATGAGAGGTGAAACCCTATTAACACAAATAAAACGATGCAGGTTTATTTCTACTCTATTCCAATTATGCATCATGATCAATAAGATGCATTGACAAGAAACTCAAGGATATAATCCAGTCCAGCCTGAAAGCCAATACTGAAAATTAAACTGGAAAAAAAAACAAATTGCTTCCAAAACCAAATTGCTAAATAATAAAAAAAAAGTCACCCAGACACATTAAATATTTCATAAACAACGTGTATGTTTAGGCCAGACTTTCAAACATATGCACAGAGAGAGACTGGAGGTACTGTAAATGCTATAGTGCTTTCAAATGATATTTTCTCAAACCTTTTTTTCCATGAGTGCTGCTGGCTTCAATATATATCTGAAAAGGGGATGGAGTTTTATTCTTTGTATTGACTTTTCCCAGAGTCCCCGTGGCCTTCTTCTATCTTTAATTATTAATTTCATGGAATTTTTATTGTATTCATTGAGAGGATTCAGCCTTCTCCTCAGCTCCATGGAAATTGAATCTCTTCACTGTCGGCACTAAGGCACCCAGTTCAGTTCCTAATGGGCTGAGTGCATATTGAACACTTCAGTCCTCCTCAGGGTAGCTGCAGCTTAGAGCAGGAATTAGCTCAGACACTTGAAAGTTGAGAGGAGAGAAGAGTTGGGATGGAGAAGCCACTCCATCTTTGAGGCCCTTCAGAAACACCACCATGTGATCAAAAGCTGGAGGAGCTGCCTGCCCATGACACTACACTCTCATTATATATGATAACAGTAACCACAGGAAAGCTGTAAACGTTGTGATACCCTCCAGGGTCTCTCCTGCATGAATGCTATCTAATATGGGTGGCTCTATTATACACTATCAATATAGTATCTAATATCTGTGCCTGCACAAGATATCCTAATAACAAAAGATGCAGCCAGATCGTAATTTGCGAGATTATAATATATCATATTATATCATATCATGTCCATGATGAGAGTTTCTAGAAGTTTCCTCTATTTTATTCTAAATGTCATACTGCCCCATCACTATAATTATAGACTTTGATGATTCATTATCTACACAACAGTCATATTTTGCTGTTTCCCCATCTCTCTGTCTCTGCTAGGTTTGCTGTTTATGGGTGTATCTTCCTCTTTTGTGTCTAACCGACTTCTTGTGCATCTGTGCATCAGTCAGATGACTTTGAAGCCAGCGTGTGCTCTCCAGCCCTGCACCCCAGCGGGATAAGTCACTCCGGATGGCTGTCGACACGCCTCTCTCTGCGACTGCCTCTGTACGGCGGCCCCTAATGAGAGCAGGAGAGAGGCGAGGTGGGGCGGGGGCAGGAGGGCCCTCGAACGCCACCGACGCAAATGGAGTCAACATGGGGGCTGCGGAGATGGAGACGACGGAGGGGAGGAGATGGAGGGAAGGAGATGTGATACACCAGCGTGGGAGAAACAGGCAAAGGGGAAAAAACACAGCGGCAGCAGGAGAGAGCGGACACTCGAGTCCCTCCGAGATACGCTGTCATGTGATGTCTTGAGCGAGGGCAAAGATGGTCCAGTCTTTTTAAAAGTTGCCAAAGGCTTCCTCCAGAGAAAATACTGAGATTGTAAAAGGGACATTAATGGATGGAGTGTGATCTGTATAAACATGTTATGTGTCAGATGTTCTCAGCTGCACATCAGACTTTAGTTGAATCTTGAGGCACCAGCCACTCACGATGAGACAAACACTAATGGTGAAGCTTCAGAAGTAAAAGACGTTGGGTCCAACTATATCTGCTTCAAATGTTATCTGATGCCTTTCTGCCACATTAAACCTGACTTGTCCATAATTCCTTCCAAATAACAGGTTTATTTTTTTCTTCCCATAACTACAATCATTATTTGGTTATATGTTTAAACTCTCAGATGTCTCACTGACGAGGATTGCTTCTGTCAGAGACAGCCGGGGTGGCAGGATACACCTGCAGACAATTTATTAAGTACACAACCCAAAGAGGAAAGATAACTCAAAGTAGAGAAGTTCAGGAGATCAGCAAACAGAGTGCAGCAGGGGGCAATCCAAAGGGACAGGTGTTAAAAGAACACCAAAATCACTCCGAGAGACCCACTCCATGTCACTTTGTCACTCCATGACTGAGAAGATGGCCTGGAATCAAGAGAAGACTCAAGAGACTCAGCAAACTGAAGGGAATAAGCAGACTTAAACAGTGTAGATAATGGGAAGCAGGTGTAGGGGGTGTGGCCAATGATCAGGGAGACACATGGAGTCTAGGTAGGGGGTGTGGCCAATGATCAGAGAGAAACATGGAGTCTAGGTAGGGGGTGTGGCCAATGATCAGGGAGACATCATGGAGTCTAGGTAGGGGGTGTGGCCAATGATTAGGGAGGCATCATAAAGTCTAAGTAGGGGGTGTGGCCAATGATCAGGGAGACATCATGGAGTCCAGGTAGGGGGTGTGGCCAATGATCAGGGAGACACATGGAGTCTAGGTAGGGGGTGTGGCTAATGATCATGGAGACATCATGGAGTCTAGGTAGGGGGTGTGGCCAATGATCAGGGAGACACATGGAGTCTAGGTAGGGGGTGTGGCCAATGATCAGGGAGACACATGGAGTCTAGGTAGGGGGTGTGGCCAATGATCAGGGAGACATCATGGAGTCTAGGTAAGGGGTGTGGCCAATGATCAGGGAGACATATGAAGTCTAGGTAGGGGGTGTGGCCAATGATCAGGGAGACACATGAAGTCTAGGTAAGAGGTGTGGCCAATGATCAGGGAGACACATGAAGTCCAGGTAAGGGGTGTGAACTGAGATTTTTTTTCAGTAAAAATTACTGTAATTTCTTGATGGAATCTTATTTAAGTTTATAGTGTTTTCCTAACCATACAACAGGAAATGACAGGGTTGCTTAATTTGTATTATTAGCAAGAAATCTCAGATATTCTTCTTTCAGCCATGAAGGTCATTTCGCATTCAAGTCCAAGTCAGGTACAGGATCAGTGTAAATGTTTTTACCTTTCACACACATATTACATTTCATTAGAATAAAGCTCAGTGTTGAAGTAGTGTGTTTTCACATAAGACCATCATTTACTCTCTGCTCCTTACCTGATGTAAGAGATTAAAAAAACAGAAACTTGACAAAAGTATCCTGCATTAACTGTGTTTGAACATAATTTTCACTGAACCACAGAAAAGGCTTTTAGCACCTCAGCAAATTAAGATGATTTAAGTGCAGAGTACAAACTACAAAAGGAAGGATATGGCTTCTGTGATTTGTCTACATCTGTCTATTAAAGCCCAACATTTTTTACTTTCATATTCACAAACACTGTCATTAGACATCTCACCAGAAGCACGAGCACAAACACTCCTTCACTGAAAACTAGACATCCGCCAGAACCATCTGTTACTTGTTGTCCTGATTTTGTTGTCTTTGTTGTTGTTCGTCTTCTTTGATATTCCCAGTCTTTGAGAGGTTGTTTCGTCTTGTTAACGCTATTATTTCATCTGGGGGGAAAATGTCCATATATCGCCATACGTAGCATATGCGTGGCGCGATCATGAAAGGTTTATGTATGTGTAATGATGGCAGCAGTGCCTCGTCGTTCTCGTCTGGGCTGGGGAATATTAAAGTGCCTAATGGCGTGGAGCTGTTGCTGCGTTTTATTTCCGTGCAATTATTCAAACACGCCCTATTAACTTGATGAATTGCTATAATTAATGGATATTGCTTTGAGTGGCCTGTGCACACACATCAGGTGTGTAGTGAATATCTAACTGTTTATTGAGCAAACTCTTGGAATTTCATGTGCCCTGTGAGGAAGCTCTGTCCACAGAGTCTTCCTCTTTGTCTTCCTGTTGTTTTGGTCCACACTACCTTGTCCTCGATCGTGGTTTAATTACGATACGAGACGCACTCAAGTGAAAACAGGTTCTGTTCTCCAGTTGAGAGTAGCTATACCAGCAGAGTGGACAGCTGATATCCTGAGTGACTAGTTATTTATTTAGTTAGTTTTAGTTTTGTGGGGAATTAACTTGTTGCTAGACGCTCTGAATCAGAGCAACATAAATATTTATCAGAGCGTTTTATTGCATTAGGCTGTGTTTTATTCCATCTTCGTGCCAGTGGTAGACGTTGCGCAGAGGTGCGCGCGTGCCAACGGGACCATTCCGCGCGTGAGCAGGCCGCGCGCTGCTCCGTTTGCAATAACGGGCCGGGCAGGAAAGTCTCTGTTCTCACATTCTCCCGGATTCTTCAGACCTGGCATGGCTTTTGTCTAGCGCAAACCTTGGACGGGGAAGGTACTGCGCGGGAATTAGCACAGAATGCAAATCACGGGTCCAATCGTGGTGGTCGCCAGTAGCAAAACAAAACTGGGTGTTGGCCGAACTGTCCAGGTCCCCAGTCCTGCAGCCCAGAGTCCTGTACTGCACCTTGGACCTGCACGAAGCCCGAGCTTCCTCATCTGTATGGTGGATGTTCTACCTCTTGATTAGAGATCTCGCAGAAATAAAGGAGAACCAGCCTCGCGGGCTCCGGTTTCATGATGGCCAATTATTTCCAGAGAATCTCGTTAGCTTTTCCTCGGCCCATTTTAAAGAGCTGCCTATTTGATGAAAAGCTCTTGAAATATCTGCCGCCATACACTGAAGAAATGTTGCCTCTTCAGTGCTCAGGAACAGTCGTTATCAGACCTCATACATCTAATCACTTTCAGATGATTGTGAGGCTTTGCGTGAACATCAGACATCGCTGGGGAAATAGCTCAGACGTGAAGACATTAAAGCCTTACCAGAAATGATATATGTTCTCAACATTTGGGGGAATAAAACTCTGATTTATAGACTAAGAACACAGCCTAAGTGACAATAATATATAGGACACGCTGTCCCTGTTGGTTTTATTATACCTTTATGTTATCTTTTGTTCAGACAGGGCTGATAACTAAAGACGTGATGTGTGTTCACACGTGCCACTAACGCCATGTGTTTCAGCTAGATGAATATTGGCTGCAGATGTAGAGGACTCGTGTCTGACTGAACACTAGTCTGTCAGTGCTGTACGAGTCTCCTAATGTGAGAAATAATTATTTCTCAAAGTTCGCGCGTGGCCATATGCTCCCGTCCTCAATAAAACCGCAGATTTGTTTGTTTGATTGCTCGCGCGCTTGCTTGAGTGCCAAAATTAAGGACATCATTTCACAGTCTTTACTGAGACATGTCTTATCAGCACGAATAAAACGGACCCGTGTAGGATTAACGCCAAAGCTGTGGGCTGGATCCTCGACTTTTACTGCCACCTACTGTCTAAGACACCACAGACAAAGAAAATAAACGGAATTCAGAGGAGAACAAAGAGATTTTACAGATTATTAAATTATCTTGAAAATTCTACGCTGCGTTTATGGTTCTTGTCAGGTTCTTGATAAACGAACCACAGCTCAATAAAATCACTTGAGACCACAGTCGTCCACACCACTTCTGACACAGCAAGCTTTTTAGAGGAAGACCACAGATTAAACAATGCAGATAACTTCTCCAGATGTTCTCAGATGACAGACATTTACCACAACTTTGCCTCATTGTCACAGGGACTTTTACTGTAACCATGCCTCATTATTATTATTATTATTATTATTATTATTATTATTAATAATAATAATAATAATAATAATAATAATAATAATAATAATAATAATAATAATAAAAGAGTAATAATAAAAACCTATCGACTTTAGACACTAATTACACCCCAAAAGGGCTTCCAACCATGACCTGCTTTAGTGTAAAGACAGTCAAAACATGCTTATCTGTATGATTATCAAAACGTGATTATCTGTATAGCACTTTTTACACAGAGCGGCACCTCAAAGTGCTTTAACATAGGCGAAGCGTATGACATCCAGAGGTCTGTCACCGCGGCTTGCAGCAGTGTCACGGCAAGCAGCAAAAATCAAATGTACACTCAAGACCATCTTCCTCAGGAGGTGGTGGGGCGATGTACAAATGGGGGGAGATGTTCTCCATCAAGCCTGCACTACATCTTTCTCCTGAAAACACCACCTAGGCTGAGCCTGAGGGCGGAGGGTCCGGAGTGTCGAGTCATTGCTCATGAGCAGGTGGGCTGTCAAACGGGACGCCAGCATTGCGCCTCCACTCTCCCCGGTCGCGCTGACCTTTTTCTCTGTGCCTGCCCACTCCCCTATATGAATGCCTGGGGCTTGTTTGCCCGTCTTGTCGAACGGCTGGGTCCCGGTCCAGAGAGCACTTGCATCATCGCCGTGCTAAGGAAAGCCGTGTGCAGCTGGGTGGAGAGAATGCAGGACGCTCAAAGGCCAGGTGCCCACTCACGCCCCCTACTGGCCTTCCCACGGGGTGTTTCAGGGCAGTCCCTGGCCTGGGCTCCTGCTCTATCAGGGAACTTATTTCAAATGCTATGAAGGTACACTAGCGTAGCAGCTGCATGCCTTGGTTGCCCCAAAATACCCAGAGGCCCCGTGGTGATCGGCTTTTTATTGTTCCAGAGGATTTAATGGAGTGGCTAGAGCACATATAATGTGGGATTGTTATTATTACTGCTGTGTCTGTCATCACATACTTCAAATAAAGACAATTCATTTCTCATTGAGTGGGAGCCATCAAACATGAGCTAAAACCAAGACAATTAATTCCAAAGCAGCCGCACAACAACTACACAGCACTGCTGCCACTGTGGATATTAAGCATATTTCACGTCATGTGACACAGCAGGTGTAATATAGTGGGCCGTATATGGTTGGGTTTATAATTAATCGTGCAGTGACACAGTACCTGTAATTTCACTTCTGGGTTCTAGTGCAACGGATACGAAATGAAATGCTGATTATGAGGCTAAAGGGCAACAGCATTTTCATGGGTAATTATGTCTATCCTGGAGGACCCATATAGGAATCACAGCTGTCCCCATGTCCCCCATGTCCAGGGACCATAAGTCATTAGACAGTAGACCCTTCTCTGATTGCTTGGCCAGGTGCGTATTAGTGCATTGTTAGTGCATGCACAACAGAGACAGCTGAAGGCCTAGATGTTGATTAGAGATGTGTGTATCTGGAGGGGAAGAGGCCATCACGACCATCGCAAGGTTGTCAGAGCCAAAGACTCCCTCTGTCCAAACTGTTTCACATAATGTTAGGAAACAAGAACGAGTTTAACAGTAGCTGAATATCTGACCACCCTTGGCCGTGGCTTATCATCTGAATCGTTCAGGGACAAAGAGTTAAACAGATCAAGGGCACCATAAGAGATGTCCAAGACGACCATACAGAGAGGACCACAAAGAAAAGGAAGAAAGGCAGTCAACATAATACACAAACCTAGGACTCAAGGTCAAATTGGATGGAAGATTGCAGATTTCTGGGAAGTAAACTTTATTACGTATAGTAGACAAAGCCTTGTAGTGATGTAACTGATGTTGGCACAGTTCATAAATGCACAGAAATCTCTTAACTTTTCAGATCTCCTCAGACCCACTCACGTTAGATCCATAGATTTTAGATTTTACTTCTCCTTGCAGCAAGACAAATGACCAAAACATACCACTAAAGACAAAAAATACAGCTAAAGACAAAACATACTGTTAAAGTAACTAGCCAAGAGCTTTGAAAACTCTCAGTTCCCCAGCCTGAGCTTTGTGAGAACTGCCTGCTCTTCCGTCAATGTTTTCCCACATCTGCGGTTTCATATGGACAGGAAGGAGATGGTGATGGACGGAATATTCATAGAACATCTCAATCTGTAAATGCTTCTTGTGGGGCTTTTGTGAGATCTCTGCACAGCTTGGCTGTGCAGGGAAGAAAACCACTTGAAGCACTTTCTTTGACGATTAACAGTATTTCAAGAACTTGTGCTGCTTTAAAAAGTAGTTGCTGTTAAAAAGGCAAGTGATTTAGCAACCACTCAGTATGCTGCATGGCAAATGGCTTAAGCACCTTTTTACCACACTTATCCATTCGTTAAATAATTAGCTAAAACCAGCAGCTATAAAAATGAATAGTACCTTTAAAGTATTTGGTTATTAAGTGAAAGAGAGAACTCTGAGGGACACGTAGATCTTCAGGACCAAGTTCTCTCCGTTTTCTCCTGTTACCTTCACACAGGGTTGCAACTACATACTTTCTGAGGTGTATGCAAACATACTATCTGCGCCCCCCGTACTCCACCCCCCACCCCCACCAACTCGGCAAATAATTTTCTGGCATCGATTTGGCGCCCCCTCTAGTGCAGCGCCCCTATGCATCGCATACGCTGCATACCCCCTTTTTGCGCCACTGCCTTCACACATCGAACAACATCTGCCCATCTGTGTTCTGTTCAGAAGTCCCAGTGATCTGTTCCTCACACACTTCCTGTCCTGTTGTACACAGCACCTCTGACCAACACCACTGTTTTTCAACCCTTCCAAAAAACAGCTGCCAGAATGGCTGCAGGTTTTGCAGGTTCCCAGTTTTTTGCAGGTTTGCAGGTGTGCTGGGCAGGTGGCAGACCAGCAGGTGTAGCATCAAGACCTACGATCCTGGATGACTGGGTGACGCCATCATTTGGCTTTCAATTGACACGCATGTGCAGAGAAGCAGTGGTTACTGACACCTGTAATAGGATTTATATGCAGTGACTTTACTGAATCTTTGACGCCTGGAGCTTGTTGAGATAAATATGCAGAAATGCATCTGTTCTAACAGAATGGAGAAAAAAAACATTACTTTGCTCTTTATGTTATACAAATAAAAAAGTCTTATTTATCCTCAAGCCATACTATTCTTAAAGTTAATTTACATAATCTCCTCTTGTGTTTCAAGTAAAATAAAAACCAAAAAAATTGTAATTATAACCTGTACTACATCAAGCCAACCCGTTCAGAGTGTTGGTAGTAAATGCATGGATGCAAATGCATAGATATGTAAATGTATAGATATCTAAAGAATGTTCCTTCATTGTCTGCATGTTTTTATTGTCTTTTGGGGCTCATAAAAGATAAATGTATGGAAAAATTGTCTTTACCAAGAGATTTAACTGAACGTAACATTGTTGGAGAGTTAAGCCACTAATTTTCTAGTGGATCATCTTTTGCGTCAGAAGACAGGGTAACCTGGAGGTCAGAAGAACAGAGACACCTAATCCTCTGAGAGACCTCCTGACTGTGTCTAGTAAAACACTCCCATTTCTTGAAATGACATACTATGAATACAAAATTAAACACTGATGTCACCACAGAGATCGCATTCAACTGCTCTAATCTCTTATACATATGTTTTTTGTACAGTTCCTTGGAATTTTGTATCTTCAAAATAATAAAGATTATTGCAAACTGTCCATTTCATGATGTTGCTCCCATTTCCCCAATTAGCCCTGAGCCTATCATCTTCATCCCATGGTCATTCTGGATAACCACTAATGAGTTATTACAGAACCCATCATTACAGGATATGCAGTGCAATGGCCGAGTGCTGTGCTTGGCTCAACACTGCAGGACTGGGAATCTGTTGGCCGGTCATGTTCCATGTAGCAGCTCAGACTCTGAAGACATGAACACTCTTCTGTGGTATAACAGACAGATAATCGATATTTCTTTTAAAATAAGGTTAGTCAGGTATGGTCTGTTCCACTGACCAGTCCGACACGTTTCTCCTCTAAGAAGGCTCCATGAGGCATTGCATAAACCACAGAGATCTCCTCCACTTTCCACTAAACACTTCAATCACAGAAAATAATTAACGTAACGATACACAGGCTTGGAAAGGCAGGTGCAGTTATGCGGCCTCTCCATCACTGTAAAGCCTTCAGCTTTGAAAAAAAGAGGTTCAAACTAAATCTAATAGCACACTAAATGTTGAGTTTAATCAACGTTACGACTCTTACAACTTGGCAGTCTTACAAGGTGAAGCCTCTGTTGATGCTTGTCTTATTTCATGAGGTATAAATAAGAAGAAGTAGTATGCACTGTTAGCTCTTATCTGAAGTCCTAACGTCATCTGAAGTACTAAACTTATCGGAAGTCCTTATATTTACGTATGTATTTGATACCCTACTGCAGAAGTCTTTAACTCTGAACATCAAAGCCATAATCCGACCCTGGATCTTGTATTCACTGATATCCAATTTATGTGGCAGAACATAGATACTCAAAATCACAGCCCTGCAGGTTCAGTTGTACACATCTGTTGCAGTCGTGACCCAGGAGGCAGGAGTGATGATCTACTCTTCACTGCCCATTAACTGTTCAATTAACTCCCAGTGATTACAAGATGGGCAACTGGATATTTCAGCCTCCTCAACAAAGGTGAATTCCACCGAACGCTGGTATATTAACTGCAGATGGTGTTATGAGCCACACTGACTGAATAATTTGCCTTCTCAACTTCTACACTTATAAAAACCCACGATCTGACCAAATTAGGAAAAGAACTAAGATGTCTTGCCTGGTAACATGCAAATATCTAATAATATTTTTATCTCAGAATTAATTATGTAAGATGCAAGCCAACCTACATCTCATATTTAGGTGAATTGGTTGCAGTGCACTGCCTTGTGGTTGTGATGGTGTCATGTTTTGCAACATAAGCCATATAATGGAAATATTCATACTCTTTGTGTTCTTTATTAGATACATTTATTAGATTAATTAATTAGCACCTGATGGATTATCTGGGCATTTTCGTATACAGATTTTGCCTACCATCTTCCTAATGGTTAGTTTCTAGGACTCTTTCATGTGGATATCTTTGGGTGGTGAAGTAGTTTCAGCTGGGATGACTTTGATATTTGTCAGGACCCCAGCAGAACACTTACAGCAGTACAGCCCCGGCTACAGCACTGCTACACCATGGCTACACCACTATTACACCACTGATACACCACTGTTACAACACTGTTACACCACTGCTACACCACTGATACACCACTGTAACAACACTGTTACACCACTGCTAAATAACTGATACACCACTGATACACCACTGTTACAACACTGTTACACCACTGCTACACCACTGATACATCACTGCTAAACCACTGTTACACCACTGATACACCACTGCTACACCACTGTTACAACACTGTTACACCACTGCTACACCACTGTTACACCACTGTTACACCACTGCTACACCACTGATACACCACTGTAACAACACTGTTACACCACTGCTAAATAACTGATACACCACTGATACACCACTGTTACACCACTGATACATCACTGTTACACCACTAACACACCACTGATACACCACTGTTACACCACTGATACACCACTGTTACACCACTGCTACACCACTGTTACACCACTGATACACCACTGTTACACCACTGCTACACCACTGATACACCACTGTATCAACACTGTTACACCACTGCTAAATAACTGATACACCACTGATATACCACTGTTACACCACTGATACATCACTGTTACACCACTGATACATCACTGCTACACCATTGATACACCACTGTTACACCACTGCTACACCACTGCTACACCACTGTTACACCACTGCTACACAACTGATACATCACTGTTACACCACTGCTACACCACTGATACACCACTGTAACAACACTGTTACACCACTGCTAAATAACTGATACACCACTGATACACCACTGTTACACCACTGATACATCACTGTTACACCACTAACACACCACTGATACACCACTGTTACACCACTGATACACCACTGATACACCACTGCTACACCACTGATACACCACTGTAACAACACTGTTACACCACTGCTAAATAACTGATACACCACTGCTACACCACTGTTACACCACTGCTACACAACTGATACACCACTGTTACACCACTGCTACACCACTGATACACCACTGTATCAACACTGTTACACCACTGCTAAATAACTGATACACCACTGATACACCACTGTTACACCACTGATACATCACTGTTACACCACTGATACATCACTGTTACACCACTAACACACCACTGATACACCACTGTTACACCACTGATACACCACTGCTACACCACTGATACACCACTGTTACACCACTGCTACTCCACTGTTACACCACTGCTACACCACTGATACACCACTGTTACACTACTGCAACACCACTGATACCCTCATGATACACCACTGCTACACCACTCTTACACCACAGCTACACCACTGCTACACCACTGTTACACCACTGCTACATCACGGCTACACCACTGTTACACCACTGATACACCACTGTTACACCCCTGCTACAGCACAGTTACACCACTGCTACAGTCCCAGCTACACCACTGTTACACCAGGCTCACTAATGTCAGGAACTAATCAAGGATAAATGGGATTGAGGGCAGGTGGCAATTTCTGTATTCTCAGTCTATGCAAGGCCTGCAGCCTGTAACAGAGGATTTTGGTCCCTAGCCTGTTAAACGTGAGAGGATGCCAGTCCCTAGCCTGATAAACGTGAGAGGATGCCAGTCCCTAGCCTGTTAAACGTGAGAGGATGCCAGTCCCTAGCCTGATAAACGTGAGAGGATGCCAGTCCCTAGCCTGTTAAACGTGAGAGGATGCCAGTCCCTAGCCTGTTAAACGTGAGAGGATGCCAGTCCCTAGCCTGATAAATGTGAGAGAATGCCAGTCCCTAGCCCTTTAAACGTGAGAGGATGTCAGTCCCTAGCCTGTTAAATGTGAGAGGATCCCAGTCCCTAGCCCGTTAACGTGAGAGAATGCCAGTCCCTAGCCTGTTAAATGTGAGAGGATCCCAGTCCCTAGCCCGTTAAACGTGAGAGGATGCCAGTCCCTAGCCCGTTAAACGTGAGAGGATGCCAGTCCCTAGCCCAATAAACGACAATCTTCCTTTGTATCATTTTGTGAAATGATATCAGACCAGATGTCTGATGTCGATTTCTTATTTCTATATATAAATGAGTTCAAACCTAGTCACAAATCAGGGCAAAATGTTAAGAGATCTGATGAGATCTGACAGCTTTCATACCCTCTACACACTGAATATTGGGTTCACCGTGTGCAGCAGCTGTAGTTCAGAAGCAGACAGGAGATCTATTACTTAACCCCCTCAGCCCTCCACATTCAGTGCTCAGGTGAAAGCAGCCATCCCTCCTGAAGTCTTCTTTAAAATTCAAGCACTGGTGACAAAAGATTTTTGAGCATCTCTGTTAGGAGGAAGTGGCACCTGAGTGTCTATATTTTGTATATACAAAATTACTTTGCTTACTTCAATTTATAATTCTATAAATCATTTATTTAATTTATTTAAGACAATCTGTGTGTTTGTGTTGATCATTATCTTTTTTCCTACTTTCACATTGGGTATGATTTTTCTCATGAAACATGAGATTTGAAATCCAATCTACACTTTAAAACCTGCAAATCTCCAACGTTGTGATTCTTAATCACCCATTTCTAAAGATGAGAAGCTTTTATGAAACCAAACATGTTGGATAAACATTTTCTCATTCCAGTTAAGATGATGCATAAGAACATAGTGGAAACCGTAACCAGAAATATCGTCTTACCTTCTAAATCTAATTCATTCATGAAGTCTGCGTTGTGTATATAAGGTAGTTGTGCCTGTGAAGCATCAACAGTAGTGATTTCAGACAATAACCTTCTTCCATTCCACAATAATGAGCAAGACCAAAGGTACCATATCTTCTGTGAAATCCATTTGTAAATCTAAAAAAAAATCCCTAATATTCTGCATTGATTTGTCAAGATGTTGCATGAAAATACCACTTACTTAAATTGAATTCTATTACTGGTAGCACGTGTCAGATGATCAGAAACATCGGTCCATTTTTTTATCCCTAATGGGTCCTGTTCCTGGTCCTGTTCCTGGTCCAGTTCTGCAGGGATGGCTCCTGTTCTGCTCCATGCATGGCGTGCTGGGCTCTGTGCTGGACTGTGAAGCTGGAGAAGGCTATTGCAGCATCTCCACAGAGAAGCTCCTGGATCGGGCCATCCAGCACGCCGAGCTCATCTATCGCATCTCAGAAGAGACCAGGACACAGTTTGTGAGTAAAGATCCATGCAGCTTAGCTGCAGTCCGCCATGAGGTTACTACTGAAACAATCAGACACAACCACAGCTACATTATAAAATGCAGCATTTTATCACTAAAAATATTAAGGGATTTATTACTTTTAAGTGCAAATGCTTCTGCTAAGAACCCTCAGGATATTGGGTAAGTCAGATCTAAGAAGTTTTTTGATGTTTCTCCCATTGCTCTTGACAGGAGGAGATGTTCATTCCTCTCGATCTGCTCACCCAGCAAGGACACAGACCCTTCATGTGCACTGCCGTCCTGCCCATGCCAACCTCCAAAAGTGAAGTGCAGCGGATTTCGGTATGTTCATCTGAGCTCGGAGCTGCACTTTTCTTCATCTGATCATCCCGCGAATGTGGACAGTTTTATGTAGCAGGTTTGTGGTTTTCCATGCTGCAGGACAAATGGCTCCTAAACTCGGTGCTGATTCTGGTACAGTTCTGGATCAACCAACTGGTGGATCTGCAGGATTCCCTAGATCAATATGACAATGTCCCCGGCACTATTCTCAACAAGACCAAGTGGCTGTCGTCCAAGCTGGTGAGCCTGGAGCAAGGTCTCCTCACCATCATCAGGAAGGTACGTCAGCACATTTTCCTGCTGCCACACGTTTTGTCCTGCACTATGCATATGCCTGGCACGTTTGTTGCATGTGTGTGGTACAAACCACTACCTTTACTCAGAACCTCTCCCTGTGCCCCCACCCAAACGCAGATGTTGAATGAGGACAGTCTGCCACTGGACGCCAAGAACACGGCAGCTCCTCTGCCTTCGCCTTACACCATGGAACAGGTGCTGAAGGATTACTCCATGCTGTCATGCTTCAGGAAGGATGCCCACAAAATGGAGACATTCCTCAAACTTTTTAAGTGCCGCCAAACAAACAGTTGTTCCTTTTACTAGATCGGCCCAAGCTCACCGAGGGCATGTGTGTTTAATGCCAGGTGCCAGTTCAGGAGATGCAAGGATGACAGTTATGGATAAAAATAATTATTTTTTAGTTCAAATCTATTTATGTCATTTAAATTATGTCATTTATATCAAAGCTCATTTGATAACAGCATGCAATGCTCTGAATGTCTTTTTAACTCTTGCTCTTGTTGTTGTAATACCATGTCAAATAAAGTACACAGCATTTATTCTAAACACAGTAGAACTTCAGAAAGCTTGACTTTAAAATGGGATCCTAAGCAAGGAAAATGAGAGAAGGAGAGAAGGAAGGAAAGAAAGCAAAAAAGTGCCAGCATTAGAAAATAACAGCATTTCTCTGCAGGGGATTGGCAGAAACTGCAGCTGCGTATGTTGACAGAGAGGTCAAATGGCTACTGCGATCAAGGGAGCACGGGGGTTGGTGTGAGGGTGGTGGAAGTTCAAATTATGCTGATTTCGAACTCTGGGCGAGAGCACCGTTTCACCCTGCTCCCACACACTCAGCCATTCCTTTGTCCATCATCCAAAAGCTTATGGCTACCAGCTCTCTCTCTCTCTCTCTCTCTCTCCCTCTCTCTCTCTCCCTCTCTCTCTCTCTCTCTCTCTCACTCTCTCATTGTTTCCTGAAATTAAATTGGAATATAACTGAAACAGAAATAATACCAAACACTATATTAAAACCCAATGATAATGAACTGTATTAAAATGCTCACTTATATATTATAACATCGAGAAATATTAAATATAAAAATATTAAGGGGAGGGCGGGGGTACAATGATTACAGTCACAAGAAACATTCCCTAAAGATTTGTCTAATATTTATTTAAGAGGAAACAGACTGAATCCTGAATCTTACTGTGCAATGTGCTCACACTGATGCTGACACTGTTGATGTTGACTGAGCCTTCTGGGAAATATGGAGTGTTCTTAGGCTGTGAACTGTTTATACTAGAGCACCTCCCAATGGGAAAGGACAGCAAAGACATTTAAGATTGAAAACCCACTTCTTACGTCCTGTAAATTTTCACTTTAAAAGATTTAATGATGAAATCTTGTCAGAGTCATTCATTTTTTTGCTTTTAAGTAAATAATATACACTTCAGTGATCATCTGTCCTGGTGCAGCTGCACGTGCTCCAGTGGTCATGAGTGCATGTCCGTTAGCATTTTCACTTCTGGACATACACAAATGAAAAGATTTGCCTGCAGTGTGACTAACGTGTTCTCATGAAGACTGCAATTCAAAGCACAGCCAGCTATAGAGTACAATATATTCAACATAATTACAGTAGAAGGCACATATATATTTGTGTGTCTGTGTATGTGTGTGTGTCTATTATATAACTACATTGAATGAATAACACTAATGCCTTACATCCGTTATGTTCTCAGTAGAATATGTAATCACAAAATAACACCCACCCAGCATTTCAACAGCTTTCAAAGGTTCCATGTCACATCGACTCTCCCAAAAATCTTAACATGCATTTCCATAGTTCATACATGTGAAATGGAGACAGTATATGATTAAAAGTCACTTCACCAGCAGCTGAAATGCCACATTTGTTATATTTCCTTCCTCCAGTGTCCAGTGTTCTAGATTTCCCAACAGATCAATGATTCCACTCTCTGTGCTGAAATAGTTTAGGCATATCAGCAGTTTGATAGTCTGTCGGTGGTATAGACATTTGTTATATAATCTTACAGATTTGGTCTCGGATCTTGTCATAAGTGTCCTTGTATCTCTCTCAGTAGAGCAGGTACAGGAAGATGCTTACACCAAGGTCACAGGTCAGATTCCCAGGAAGCACACATGCTGTCTACTGAGATTTGTATGTAAAATGCTATGGAAAAATGTCACAGCATTTTACAAATTATGAAAATGTCAAATGCAGGACTTCCTACAACCTCAAGTAAGATAATACATTTAGTCAGCAGGGTTCAGAGGCAGGACTAGATATCATTTGTAATTCCACAAGTTTGTCCACATCCTCACATTTGAGTATTGTCCATCACATCTTCAATGGCAATCACATCAAAGCCAGGGTTGTGGATGCCATGTGGTCTGTGGTGGTGTCGAACAACCTCACTGTTCAGCTCACTCAGGAAGCAGCAAGCACAGTGTGGCGTGACCACCGGCACCGTCCTGGAGAAGTTGGAGAAGTCCACGCGGTACTTGCCTGTCCTGGTGCGAGAGACGATGGGCACGAAGGTGTAGCCCCACTGGATCTCGCAGGGGAGGAAGGAAGTGCGCACCTGGCAGGAGGAACTGGTGGACTCAGCCACGCCATCCAAGAAGACCACCAGCTCGAACTCCTGCTGCTTTAGCGTGTCGGCCGCCATCTCTGCAAACGGGCTGGAGCCGTCGATAACGTGGTACAGTGTGAGTGGGCATACGAAGAACAGGTGGTCCTTGCCGGCATCCACTAGGAAGTCAATGTTCACCTGGTCCAGTATGATGGGTTCCCCATCCGGTGTGACCGTGGTCCTCAGGAGTTTGCCGTAAATCTGGCTTCCGATCAGCAGTGTCTTACGCAGGTTGGCCACACGGATTTGTAGGCAGAGAGAGCCTCTCTTCAGACAGATCACCGCCGTGTCACTGAAGGTGACCGTCTTTGCCCTCTTTTTTGGGAGGGAGATTTTGGCCAGAATTAGACCACACATGAAGCAGTTTATGATGGCGCCCACAAGGGACTGGACGACGAGAAGGGCTACCGTCCCCGCACAGTTCCCCGTCAGGGCACGCCCCCCGTATCCTATGGTTGTCTGGGTCTCTAGAGAGTAAAGAAAGGCAGTTCTGAGACCATTGATGTTGTCTATGCATTTTAAATGGCCTTTAGATCTATTCTCTCCCTCCAAGTCCCCATTACTCTTTGCGATTGAATACCACAGCAGACCAAAGACGAACCAACTTCCAGTAAAAGCCACGACAAAGGAAAGAATAACAAAGCGCCATCTAAACTCAACAAAGGTGGTCCAGAAATCCATCAGGTAAGCAAAATGGCTGTGATACTCAACATTGCCAAATTCGACGTTACAGCGGCCGTCCTTGGTCACCAGCCGGGTGTGGTGGTTCCTGCGCTCCGCTAGGTGATCATGAAGCTGTTTGTGGATGAACTGCAACATTCCTTCACCGTGAAGTAAAAGAAGTAAACCAGTTAGCTTGAGCATGAAAAACGAGGTCACAATCCAACAGAAGATTAGAACAGCAGCCTGTTCACAGTGGCTGTACTGTATACTTTGTAGAACTCAACAATTTCATGTTCAGTATAAAAAGAAGCAAACTAAATCTAAAAATATTCCTCAGATGAAATGTGCACATCTAAACATCTCTTTCTGAAACCTCTCGGTTTAAAATAGGCTAAAACTGTCATTCCCACAGTCATTTCCACAGTGACAATATTTTAGCTTCTGCTCAAAACTACTTTGGGAAATTTAATTTATAAGATGACCATAGATGAGAATGTGAACTCACCCCTACTGGCACAGAGGTTAGCCACAGTGCTTCTGAAACAAGAGCACGTTCACAACTTTCGACGTGTAGAATGCACAGATCTGTTGGCTACCAGTGCAGACCAACAGCAGGATTACAGATCAGACCTTCCTGTTGTACTCTGAGCAAACCGCCATTGGGGTACTGCTGAAATGTAATCCTCAGAACAATGTCTTAATCCCAAGATTACGCCCCTGTTCATAAAGAAAAGACCTGACCAGAACATTTACCCCCTGTATCTACCTTATCTGAAGTGGACTATCAGCGTATCAAGCTCTGTCCACGCAGTTGAACTAAAACAACAATTCAGACTACCAGGCAGTGATATAGCAGAACGGGACTACACAGACGGGCTATGTTATTAATCAGAGCTTCATCAGTGGGACAGCGTTGTCGTGGTTTCGGCGGCTGCTCCTCCACCTCATTGGCTACTCTGTGTTGACAAGTGCCAAATGTGAAAAAAGGGGGTTTGAAAACCTCACATTTCAAGATTGACTGTATTCCAATGAACCTCCTGACTCAAGAGCTGTGACAGGAAACCAATCGAATGGACATGCTAAATATAAGGGGAAAAAACTATTAGGGGTGTTTCTTATTAGTAATTAATAAAACATAAATATTCATAAGTAATAAAGAAAGATTGATCATTGAGTTTAGCCAGGCCTTTAGCCTGATATAACGTACTGATCTATGCTCCAATGAGGATGTGTATTTGAGAGACTACAATGGTCAGACCTACAATGCATGTTTGGAAGTCATTCTGGACAAGGGTGCCTGCCAAAAGCTCTAAATGTAAATGACCATTGGCAAAAATAAATCTGAAAAGGCATATTGAACCCATCTAACACCAGCTCATCTTCCTCTGCAATTATCATGGTTGGAACACATTCTGGTCCTGTTTACGGGACATTTGGCCAGGCCTGACATATTGGCTTTGCATCTGAAAATTAGTTTCAAACTTCAAACATAAATAATGGGTTTTTGTGGTATTGTAATGAGAACACTCATTGTCCCGCAAAGGTCCTGCAACCAGGAACTGAACTCTATGATCAGAGTGGATGGTGGCCACCCTCTTTTGCATGCCAATCAAAACAGTATGTTGCTGTACATTTTTATAAAGTGTTCATTAAAAAGTGAGACATTTATACAGAGATGGTATGAACAGATAGCTGAATGAATTGGATAGCTGGTGTGTTAAGTATAACTGCCTTAGGTACAATATCTGTACAAACTGCACCATGTCTAACAATTAACTGTAACCCACAGTGAGTAGTGGTGGTTATTCTAACTAACCCCCTCCAGCCTGCCCCCCCCCCCCCCCCCCCCCCGTTCCCAACCTCGACTGGCTCAAAACCAGCAGAACCCTCCTGGAGATCTTAACCTGTGATGAGCTCTTAGCAGGAATCCACTCTGAACGGGTTGTACCAGTGGAGGCGGTGTCAACATAGAGCAGAAAAGAATAAATGAAAACAGGACTGTGAATTATTCATCTACAGGAGTAAAATAAAATGTGCCTAAGACACAGCAACTAGGCTTCAAAGCAACATAAAGACTTCAGCACAGTGAAACAGTGAAATCTTTATTTTATTTTAAAAGTTACAAGTTGTAAATACAGCTTCCTTTAGAAACCCAACAAATCTGTTTCAGTACAAAAGTAAAGACATGAAGGAGAAGCACAACAACTCTAGAACTAATGTGTTCGTTTCTCCCAGGCAACAGCACAAAGCAGTGAAGAAATAATTGTTCTTGGTGGAATGGGGGAAGAGAAACGCCTCATGAGGTCCGGCCGGGCGGGCCTGCTGGGGCTGCTGCCATGGCTACAGCTTGCCAGCCTCTCTGAACCTCAGCAGAAGGGCGTCGTCCGCCCGCAGAGCGAATGAGAGGGAGCGATGGCGGTAGTGGGAGGAGTCGGCCTCCAGGTTCTGGATGACATCAGAGAGCAGGTGGGCTCTCTCCACGCCGCACCCGGGCGCCTCGTAGTCCAGCGAGGTGAAGTGCACGTGCAGGTGGTAGTAGGACGGCTGATAGTGCAAATATACGCGCAGTTTGCACGGCGGGACACAGTACTGCTTCTGGATGGCCTCCTGTGGGAACAGGACACCAGACTGGAGAGGACGAAGCTTTGCAGAGTCAGCCTTAAAAACACACACGCTCCTTAACTTTACTCTTCTTCCAGCATGTTCTCAGAACAGAGTAGGCAGGGGAAAGTTGCAAAAGGTTCCCACAAAACGTTCCTAGTTAGTACTGCCATCTACTGGTCAAAGAAGGCCACAGAGCAGCAGATATAATGAAAGGAGTGAGAATCACACCTTTATTTGCCAGTTAGCACTGTTCAAATTCATGACTCCTGATTAACATCTGCTAGAAGGACAAAAATTAAAAACACACACACACACACACACACACACACACACACACACACACACACACACACACACACACACACACACACACAGTGTGAGTTGCTTAAATCTCCTCACCAGCCCCTTTTCACGGATATTTCTCAATAACGGGAGATCGTCTGATGTGAGACTCCTCAAACTCTTCAGGTCCCTTCGATGTACAATGGCGATCAAATACAAGTCATCCAGCTAGAGAGAAAACCAACAACACAGAACAGTCAGTCACGCCATGCTGGATCAAATCAGTGCACTACTATCACTACTGCGTCTTTCAAGGGAAACTTCTTCACTTGTCAACTGCTTTACTGCACTTAACACATTAAAAATTATACATTTTTATGTAATATATAATTTTATATAAATTCTATTTGATCTATACAAATATACAAGTGGGGAAATAAAATACTAGTCAGACACAGGACTGACAGATTAAATCAATAATCAAAATTATATACTCAGAAAAGAATTTAACCTAAAACAAGACCAAGATTCCAAACCGCAGTGACATATTAAGGATTTGCAATCCTTGCAATCATCAAACTACCAAAAGATTTTCCTCATGCTAAAGCTGGTCACTCACGTGCCGGTGGTCACTCACGTGCCGGTGGTCACTCACGTGCCGGTGGTCACTCACCTGCTTCTGGTCCCATTTGAAATCTGGCAGCAGTACGAATCCAACATGAGCATCTGGATCTTCAAAAACAATCCTGTCTGCCTCTGCTTTCTTCTCCAAAATGTTGTACACCCACTGCAGAAAAAAACTGAGCATGTTTTCACTAAATATTAAAAAACACACAAGTTGCATTCCAGCACAGGGTATATAAAAGTGTGTGTGTGTGTGTGTCAGGGTTCCCACATCTCGGTTAACATCAAATTCAAGGACCTTTCAATGACTTTCCAGGACCAACTTCCTCAAATTCAAGGACTGCACCTGGCACCATTTACCTACTGTTACCCCTGAATATGTTGTCAAAAAACAATGTTAATTCAATGCAAATTCAAAAGACCGAATGCCATTTCAAGCCATGCATCCTGAAATGTTCTGTGCATGACGTTAAGCACTGATTAAACGAAAACTTAATTCACACACAACATGTCTGGCAATTTAGCAGTGTACCTGTGAGAAGGTGACATTCACGTAAAGCGGCTACACATACGTTAACTACATACAGGAAACACTAGCTTTCGGTGCTGAACAAACAAACAAATTTCTCTACAGGAGAATGACCAAACTTTTGCAAAGTAAGTCGGCATAGGCCCTGTAGAATCAATATCATTTTAAATGAACTTGTGCTGGCACGTTGACAGTAGACAAATAATAATAATACACATATGCATATACACATACAGTACATACATAAAACAGAGGAGCAAAGCCATATAATGAGATTAGATTAGAGAAATCTGGTGTGAGATGATTCTTGCATTTTCCAAGTTTTTTAATCTACTTAATGATTCTTAATTAATTCAATCATAAAGAGAAAAGAAGGCTTTAAACCACTTCACTTACTGTAGTGAATGTGGTATTTTGCTAAAAGTACAACTACATTTATGGCATCAGAGAAATCCGAACTTAAAATGTAAAATCCGAAGTAAAATGGTATCAATGAATCCACATCAAGTTTAAATCTTCTTTCAAGAAACACGGCTACAGGATATATCTTATTTATTATTTTGAAATGAGTCCCTTTTACTTTAGAAGATATGGGCCATTTGACAAGCCATTGTGGTTTTATAATTTGTATTAGTATGTTTCTTTAAAGAATCTCATTCATTCAACTCTGAATATAAAATGACATTTTTGATTAATTGAATTAATGCTAAAGGAATCACTTTGCAGACTTTCTTAAAATCTTTATAATAACTATCATATCAGATCATATTTTTCAACAAAGGATGAGAAATTTTAAACATTATGACAATCTTTTTCATAGCAATCTTTTGTAAGTATTGACTTCCTACCAACTTTGCCCTATTATTCCTTGACTGCAGTCTTCATCCATATGAAATTTCAAACCCCCCAAAATATTCAAGGACCTTCAAGGACGGCTGTCTTTTATGCCTGTTTTCAAAAACTTTCCAGGGCCTTGAACTTATTTTTTCAGATTCACAAACTTTCAAGGATTTCAAGGACCCGTGGGAACCCTGGTGTGTAATAGCACACCTGGACACTGAAACTCTGGCTGCTGATGTAGGGGAGAGTGATGTTACGGTAGTCATCCCCAGACTCTTCAATGAGGAAGATTTCCTGATGGAGATATTTCTTCACATGCTTCTCCGTCGCTGGGCAGATTACGGTGGTTTTGATTTCTGCAGGTGAGGCAGAACTTTAATAAGCAGCCCACATCATTTTTTTCAAGGCCTGTGTGGCCAGATAGTTAAAACCTGCACTTTTGAATTTTTCTGTACCCCATATTTCATTAGAATTTGAGAATTGGTGAGCACCACCTTACAGATGAAATTACCAAGTCTTGATTCAGTTCAGTTCTTTTGTATTACTATTGTGACACACATATGGTGTTCTATTGATTGAATCAAACAATCAATCCATCCATATATATATATATATATATATAATATCTACTACAGCACTACACACAGATGGGGTTGACAGCTCTCACCATTCAGATGAGAAGGTGGTTGCATGTGGAATGTGCTGTAGATATCATTTCTCATCTCCAATCTGAGTGTGCTGGTTTTAAATATTTCTGGCAGTGTGTCTTGTCTGATTGGGGTTTTCTCCAGTATGACAACTGCCTCCTGGTCATCAATCTAAGAAGAAGTACGTATGTTTAGATGAGTGGGAGTGTTTGAATGAAAAACTGGACCAGCTATAATCCAGACCAATACCCTGCAGTGTTTCGCACGTTAGAACTTATGTTACAGGGATGATGTGCAAATAAAAAACAACCTGCTCGTTTGATAAACTGATACTTTATAAAGTTGTTTACATTTTAAAGTTGCTTGTCTAGCTGGCTAACGCTAGCCACCGTCTGCTCACCTTCCCGTGTATGAAAACGTTCTTCTCGCGTGCGGAGTCGCGCAGAACGCGCTGCGGTTCGAAGGCGGACACGCGACTCTCGCGCGCGGCCTCGGCGCCAGGAGCAGCACGTGCGTCTGTCTTCAGCCGCTTCGCGTCTCTCTCCGGCTCACGCGCGTCTCTGTCCTGCGATGTCGCCATTTCTCTTGCGCTCAACCGCGCCAATGGAATATGACGGAAGTGACGCCTTTCAGCACAGCACGCCTTTCGCTCTTGGCCACGACTCTTTCCCGGACCCCACACAGGGTAAAACCGGAGCAAAGAAAAGAGAGAAACGCAAAAAAATTATGAACGTAAAATGCGAGACGCAAAGAAAAGCAGTGACGCGCAAACAAAAGAAAGAAACGCAAAAGGGAGAAAGTATTGCAAAAAAAGCAGCAACATAAAATGTGAAACGCAAAGAAAAGAAAGAAACGCAAAAGAGGGAAAGTATTGCAGAAACAAATTAGGAACGTAAAATGCAAAATGCTAATCTTATATTTGCGATATTATTTTTTTTTCGTCACCATTAAAGACCCTAATTTGACTCCATATCCAACACGTCGCTCGCGAGCTACCAGTAGCTCGCCACCCCTTTCCGAGTAGCTCGCCAAAGGGCCAATGAATTACATATAAATTTGTAAACCTAATTGGTCCCATCGAGAAATCTACTTAAATTTATGTCCAATCAAAATTCACAGTTGTCCCTCCCCTTCTAACACTAAATGATCATTCGCCAATTATACAACAGTTAGTTCACAATCCGACTGGTTGAGAAGTGTTTAGGCTAAAACATACTTGCTGTTAACTACGCGTACGCGTACGCATCATGGCTGCTTCGCGTATCCTGCGTCGGTTTGGCGCGTAGGTCTTGCACGTCCTCCAAAAGTTAACGCGACGCGTACGCGAGGTGCAATACACACAAAACCGCTAGGGGCAGTGTAGCCGCTAACCAGCATCAAAATGGACACAACGATATCCAACGACACAAATTCGCCATTCTCACCACGTCTTTGATTTAACGGCCTTACATACCACCTACGAAGGGATCGCTGTCGTCGTTTTTTCTGCCGTGACCGTAAAATTACCCAAAGGCTAATCTCCTCGAGTGTTGCCATGTTTGCATCGTTAAAATACCGAAGCCCTTTCTACGTTCTGCCCTCTAGTGGATGCCTCCAGTTTCACGCGTTGCACATAGGCTAGTATGTTCTCAGTAACGTTCACAACGCAGCCGGTTGTGTACGCGAACGCATGGGCAAACAGCAAGTATGTTCCAGCCTTTATATCTCGTTCTAACCCTGCAGATATGTGTGATAACAGCACGGTATTCTCATTCTCTGTATCACTCCGCGGACGCGTTGTCAAGTAACGGCGTGTACATATATTCACGATAACACACTCCCTCTCGTGTTCTATTGCTCAATTAGCTGTCAATCAAAAAGTTAGGCTGCCGTCAATATTGAATAAACCAGGGGTCACCCACGTCATGAGTCGCCATGTCATGTTTTTGCTACTATTATAGATTGTCCGCGGTTGCTAGCGGTCTTCCCGCTTAGCAATTGACACTCGCACACGCAACTTTCGGTCGCCCCCCCACGCCCCCCCCCCCCCCCCCCGCTCTACAACTTTTCGGGTAGCCCTCCGCAATAATTGGTATCCAAGAAGTAGCTCCCAGTTTCAAAAAGGTTGGAGACCCCTGATCTAACACATCGACTTTTCATACATATACAATTATTACAATTATTATTATGTTGTTGTTGTTGTTGTTGTTGTTGTTGTTGTTGTTGTTGTTGATAATGTGCCCATGAAACACCCAGATATGAGTTTGGCTGAACATTCATCCTTCACACGCAGCAGCAGTGTCTGAAGATCTGACGTTTCTGAATCACTTTAAACCAGAACTACTTTAAAGACCAAATGAGTTGGATTTAGAAATACTTTTAAAAATCCAGACTCAGTCTGAAATTTTATTTCCGTTGTGGTAACAACAACACTGATACGATTCTAGTTATTGTAGTTATTCTTTCTCATTTCCAAGTAGATTTTCCCCCAACTACATATTCCCTCTAGATGATGCTTCAAAAGGAAGTCGCTGTTCTTTGAAATCTTTTGAAATATTTAAAAAATAAAATGGTCTGTGATCAAAATAACCTACTACGCACTATTCGCGCAGTGATTGTGCCCCAGATCAGTAAACCGTATGCAGTGGTAGATGCCCGAACACCTTACACTTATTCCATATAACAGTGACAGCGGATCTTTCCTAACTGGGTGGAACCTTCATACATTCACGTACGCCAAACTGTTAAATCCCTCACAAATGTGCAAATGAAGAATAGTTCTAAGAGTGTTGCTTACTTTTTTATCACTGGTTCTTGAGCAGGTGTTTGAGGAATTGCTTTTGGATGTTGATTGGTCCCTAAACGCAGGACACTGGCTGTGTTAGTGGCTCCTAACACAGGGCACTGGCTGTGTTAGTGGCTCCTAACGCAGGGCACTGGCTGTGTTAGTAATAATAATAATATTAATACATTTTATTTAACGGCGCCTTTCTGGCACTCAAGGTCACCTTACATGAAGCAAAAAACAGAAATAATAGAGTAAAAACGGCAGATAATAAAATAAAATAAGATATAACAATAAAATGAATAAATGAATGAACAGACCATAGAGATCAGTAGTTATAAGCAGATTTAAAAAGATGAGTTTTGAGACCCGACTTAAAATGTATGATTGATTGAGAGTTTCTCAAGTCTGGTGGAAGAGCATTCCACAATCTAGGGGCGGAGCTACTGAACGCCCGACCGCCCATGGTGCTGAGGTGTGTAATGGGGACAGACAGGTGTGTAGAAGCAGATGATCTCAGTGATCGAGAGTGAGAGGTGATGTTAATAAAGTCTAATATATATGGAGGGGCGAGATTATGAACTGCTTTGAAAGTTAGTGGCTCCTAACACAGGACACTGGCTGTGTTAATGGCTCCTAGCCAGTGCTTCTCTCTGCAACACTTCAGTGTAAAAGTCCCTGCTGCCTTTGGCAAGATGTCGGACCCAAATGGGGATCATGTACAGTGAACATCTGTTTCTTACACCATTACTATATAGAAGCTGTACAATACAGCTGGCAGTGGAAAGGTGACTGGGAAACACACACCAGGAGCAAGCAGGATGCATTGTGGGTACAATGACCCTTGGTCTATTGTGGAGCATCAGATGATCAACACCAGACGTTGAGAGTGAAAGCAGCCTATGGCGAGCACTCCCACATTCAAGACAGCACCAAGGTAAGCAGTAAACAAAGCACCAGTGTTTCACTTCCTAATCTTCCCGCCCCACTACCTTCCAGTTCCCAGCACAGCTGGACCACATGTTCTGTGTTCCTGTCCGGTGGCCCAGTAGGAGTGTGGATTATCCAGACAGGGAAATGCTATTTTAGGGGGAAGGCTTAGAAATGACTCCAGCATCAGTTTTAACATGATCACTTTCAGACTTGATGTACTTTTCTCTGTGAAAGCGTAAAGCGGTCGTCTGTCAAGGATCCGCTCAAAAACATGGCACAGAAATAAAAGGAAGGAACCTCAACTTCTAGCCAGAGGACTTTTAATGCCGCATTGTTCTGTGGAACATGGTTACCTTACAATTTAAACAATACTCACATGAAAATGCTTATATACATGTTCTAGTTTTGTTATGATGCTAAAACACATCAATAACACCCCATCCTGTGATACACACTCAAGCAGAAACATTTGGGCAAAAAAATATTTTCAGGTCTTTTTATCTCATGTTTATCCTGAATTTTAGAAAACATTATTGATCCTCATCTTAAAACTCTCATTATGCACACTGCACATTTTCCTTTACCACTATCCATTACATTACACGTCTGTAACGTGACGCATTTTCAAATACAGAATATTAGTGTGATTGATGTTGTAACAGGACGTTAGACATCAGAATCTGATTGGATCAGATCAGATCAGATCAATCATAAAATTCATATTAGGTAGTATTATTTTTCTCACACCATCACAACCTGAATGAGAAACTGTATAGACCCAAAGTAATCAACATTTTTTGTAATAATGAAAAAAAAACTGATCTGAGGTCATCCTTTCTTATTATAATATAATAGCAGCTGGTAACTGCGCGTTTAAGTTTGGCGTGAATTCAAGTTCAGCTGCATATGATTATATATCAATATATAAATCTAAATGAACACACCCTTAATTCACATAGTGTAGTGAATCTGGCTCTGGTTGACAAAGCTACTGTCATCCATGCCAAAGGTGCAGACAGGACCCAACACACTGCTCTTTTCTCCCCAGCGTTCCTGGTGCTGATCTAGTGGCCGTTAGATCTTCTATCCCTCCTCTTCACACTATGTTCCTCTCCAGTAGAGGGTCCTGGACCAGGATGCGATTGAACTTAAAGCCGCTGAGGTCGATGGTCCTGAAGTCCCCGTCCAGGATGAGCTCGGCCACGGCACGGCCCACCGCGGGGGACTGCTGGAGGCCGTGGCCACTGAAGCCCGTGGCGAAGAACATGTTGGAGAGCAGGGGGTGCAGACCCACCACGGCGTTCTGGTCAAACGTGTTGTAGTCATAAAATCCTGCCCACGCTCCAGTCACCTGCAAAAAAAATCATTTAGTATGGATATATTTATATATAAGCACTTTCATTGGTCACAGATTTGCCGTGACAACTGCTGATGGTTCCGACACGCTCACCTTCAAACACTCAAAGGCAGGGACTCGATGGGACAGAAGTGGCCAGACTTTCTCTTGAAAAAACTCATGGTCCACTTCAAGATCACCAGTGTCCGGTTCCTCGTTCTGGGGAAACGATCAAATGCAAATGAATGTCACACTCCAAAGCTACTTTCACACCAGCATGGTAGGAACAGGGGGGTTCAATCAAGACCAGTCACTGTCTCACATGTTCTGTGCCTGTCATAATGTCATTTGTTTTCTGCCACCACAGAATTTCATCGTTTTATGAAGATATCTGCTTTAAATTAGCTATATGCTGATATAGCTGGATACAGAACCATGACCGTGTGACTACATACAAGAACAGCCATGCAAAGACAAGAAGAAACATGTTAACCTGAGTCAGGAGCTTAATGATGAGCCCATTCCCAATGCTAGAGAACAGATAACCCTGTTTGAACACACTAGGTCACCTTGTGAAGGGCTTAATAAGTAGATTTGGACTTTAATCAGGTGTATTCAATGAAAAAAGTCACAAGCACATGCAGCGTGTGCACACAGTGGAAAAGATGATCTTAAACAGAAGAAGGAGCCCAGACCTCCTCAGGAGACTTCCCCGTGATGTAATTTCCTCCAAGACCTTCACGTCTAAAGTAAACTCCTGAATAGTCGATCAGAAACGGTGTCTCCAGACCAGGACCATCTGGGCTGTGTACCACATAAACATACCTGCAGGACAATTACCAATTAATAGCAATTAAAATTAAAAACATTAAAAGTATAGATACAAACTTATTCTTCTTTCGGCAATTCCTCCATCTGGCCCTGTCCTGAGTGTCCTCCACTGACACACCAGCCACTCTCATATCCTCTTCCACTGCATCCATAAACCTCCTCATAGGTCTACCTCTCCTCCTCTTGCCTGGACGTTCCATCCTCAAGACCCTCCTACCAATATACGTCTCCTCCCTCCTCTGTACATGTCCAAACCATCTCAATCTCGCTTCTCTAACTTTATCTCCAAAACATGCTACATGTGCTGATCCTCTAATAAACTCATTTCTGATCCTAGCCTTCCTCGTCACTTCAAATGAGGATCTCAACATCTTCATCTCAGACACCTCCATCTCCCTCACCTGTCTCTTTGTCAGTGCCACTGTCTCCAGTCCATACAACATAGCAGGTCTCACTACTGTCCTATAGATCTTTCCTTTCATTCTAGCCGACACCCTTCTATCACAGATCACCCCAGACCTTTATGCCATCCAAACCACCCTGCCTGCACTCTCTTCTTTACCTCTCTTTCACTTCCTCCATTACTCTGTACCCTAAAGAAGTATACATACAAACTGTAATCTCAAAATGACAGTGGTATACTCTCACCGCTTCCTAGGTTCCACAGGTAAACCAGCCATGGTGTGTTCTGAACCGGGCCCCATGCCGACCATGTCTGCAATCCTTCCTGAACCGGCACCTGCAGCATTGACCACAATGCAACACTCTACAGGCTGATTTTCCAGACTGTTGGGCATCTGCACCTATGGGACGTTCATGGTTTCAAATCACACCACAGACAAACAAGAACTATAACTATAATACTTTGTGCCACTGGCCATTAGTTTTACAAATTGTGTTGCCATTATGGAGGCAACCCCATGAAGAACTGGAAAATAGATTTTGATATTTGGTTAAACTGCATTAAATGGAGCTTTGGCCTTTATGATGGAGAAACAATGTACAAACTCACAATGACATTTGTGATCCTCTTTATTCTCAAAAGATCTCCATCTGTGGTTTCTGCATTAGTTGTGGAGTATGTGAACCCTAAAACAAAGACCTATTAAGCTCAAACATCAGCCTACTTACATGAGAATATGATAACCAGACATATGATACTTAAACAAGCATGGCAGACAGCTTTGTTCAACTTTATGAGATATAGAAATAGGTCACATAGAAAAACATGGAATATCCTTGAATGATGTTTGTTACTGTACTGCATAATCATCACCAGAAAAGAATGAAAAAGTTCACCTGTGACTTCCCCGTAGCACTGCTGGACTCCCATAGACATGGCCTTGCATCTGAATGCATTCAGAAGAGACCAAGGGTCAAACCAGCCTTCATTTTCAAGCCCTATGCAATGCAGTGTAGTCAGTAAATGCTCCATTACTTCACAAATAAATGATTCAACTCCCTCTCCCAAGAACCCAACACATACGTCAATGGTAGAACTTTTACAGACCAAAAAAAGGAGATAACTAACCATACGATGCCAGTGCAACACCTTCAGTGTTTAGCCAAGGAAATCTGTCCTGAAGCTGAGTGGGTGACAGAAGGGTGACCTTTGCCCCATGATCTCTGGTGAAGAAAAAGGTAATGCCACCGTTCAGGTAAGAAACACTCACACGCAGAGTAGTGCGTCATGGCCAAAAGTGTCTTACCTTTGAGTGACATAGTTCTCCTCCATAATATGCGCTACCCTTTCGTTTGCTAAGAAGAGGTAGCCAGCATGGTTAAACTGCAGGTCAACTGGATCCTCATTCAATACCCCAAGATGTTCCTACAGACCAAAACAATTCACAAACCGCCAACACCTCCACATAAACCATTTGCTCATTAATGTACACAGTGTTAAATTCCTAAAAACACAGTTGCACAGCATTTTGTGGTAAAATTACGTTTATATTCCTCATGAAGTCAGCAGAGGCCAACGATAGCTGGATGTTCTCCTTGAGAGAGAACTGCTGTCTAATTCCTCCAGCAGATAGCACCGTGGACGATTCTGAATACTGGGGAGACAAGAAAGGGCTATTTAATTTAACTGATGCACATTTTATTTTAGTTACTGTTAAAGGAATTTCACACACATCTCAAACAACACATTTTTAGGAGAGGCTGGGAAGAGATCCGATTCTAAGCGAAACATCTGAACTTCACATCACAAATAGTCTATTCGGCTACATTCAGTTGCAGGAACATCTGAGGTGACAGCTACGTACGGTGGGGTCCTTCTCCACCACCAGCACCCTCACGCCGTCTCGACCCCACTGTTTCTTCTTCAGCCAGTAGGCGGTGGACCAGCCGATGACCCCCCCTCCCACGATGACGATGTCGGTCCGCTCCGGGGGCAGTCCGGGGGTCACCTCCACCGGGGTCCAGCCGCTGCCCGGCATCGCGTCCGCAGCTTTCTTCCTTATCGCTTTAAACTGATTCTCGAGGTCTGAAATGGAGAAGAACGTCCTCAAAGCTCCGGCGGACGCCCCAAGAGCCCGACAGCATTCTACCTCCACGTTAGATGGTCAAGGAGCCATCCAAGTTTACAGCCTGAAAACGCACCTTGGAAGAAACCCTTCCTGGCGTGTGTCCCCGTGCTGAAGCTCCGTTCGCTGTGGAGGACGTGCAGGCGGTTCACACTTCGACCCGCCGCTGCGTAACCAGGCCCGGCCAAAAGCGCCCTGTACCACCGCCACATCTTTCACACTCGAGTCCGTCCGTCAGTTCCGCGATGGCGGACGACCACACACGTGTCCTACTGCGCAGACGCACTGGGTGCTGCCAGCCCCGCCCCATGCCCCATGCCGCCCCGACCAATCACAGTCGTGCTTTCGTGCACCATAAACTACACGTCTACATGGGTCTGATGTTCAGACCAAGAAAGAAAAGGACACAAACGCACCTCATTCACCCCGTTTATTAGCCCATTTGTAGACAAATTCATTAGCTGGCAATTGATTGCAGAAAATATGTAAAGACAGTTTTCTCGGATGACACCACACTCCTTTCTAAAAAGAGACAATACGTTCCAAGTCGATAACAAAAAAAAAAAAAGCTTCAATCTCTTCCTGCAATTATAACACAAGTATAAAAAAATATTCACACTGGTCTCCACATCCCACAGGAAGGCTTTCAGTGCTGTTTGTTAAGGTGTGTGAATTTTTAGCGTTTTGGCTTTATGTTCGTGAGAGGCCTCGGTTGTCAAGGTCCTTAACCTGTCGGGCAGAAAAGCAAAAAAATTAATCAGCAAACCGCTGCAGCTCTTCAAGGGTCGTTCTGACCATGTCACACCGAGGGCGGGTTGGACTCACTGAAACCCACCTTGTATATCCTAACCAGCCAATGCTCTGTTGTGTATGCCTCTTCCAGCACATCCAGCTCAAAGTCCTTGTTCCCGATCTCAGCGTTGCGAACCCGGTCATAGCCAGGAGGACGTTCTGCAAAGAACCGGCACGTTAACTCACTGCCAGAAGGCACCGTGGCTAAAGACCCGTCCCGAAACAGGAGAGGCGAGTAAGGAGCGTGTGACGTGGCCTCCTGGAGCGTGATACTCACTGGCCTCCGTGTAGACCTGGCCAAAGCGATAGTAGCACATCTTGTACATGAGGCAGTTGAGCAGGACGGGCGAGCCCTCCCGGTCCACGCGGAACTCTCCGGTGGGGGTGTAGTAGTCGTGCTCCTTGATGTGTTTCCCCGTGTCCGTACTGCCCCCAATGCGAACCATCCACAGGAACTTGTTTATGTCTGCACACACCAAACGTTAGTGTGCAACCACTGTAAATGGCCTATATATTACATGTAGGGGTGGGCATAGATAAATTTTTTAAATCTAGATTAATCTCACTGAAATCTTGAAATTAATCTAGATCAGGGGTACTCAACTGGCGGACCGCGGTCCGGATCCGGACCCGAACGCAGTCCTGTCCGGGCCCAATCTCATTCCTGATTAACTGGATACGGACCAAAATAAAAAACCGGAGCATTTATTTCAGGGCTATTGAAAAAAACACTCCGTCATGAGTGTTACGTTTGCCAACCCCTATCAAACAACTTACGTCGTCGTCACCCCCCCCCCCCCCCCCCCCCCCCCAACAACTTGGCCAGATTACGTTCACCACCCCCGCCGCACCGGACCTCAGGTCACAGGTATCTGCCAAAATTGGACCGCGGACAAATTTAGTTGAGTACCTCTGATCTAGATTAATCTATATTAAAATGGCTCATATGCGTGCTACCCAAGTAATGACTAAGTCAGTTTTTGAGATAGGGTTTCTTAATACCAAGGGTGCATTAGACCAGGGGCTCATCTCCTGTTTCCAAAATGCACCAATGACTGCTTGAGAAAGCTGTTCTACTTTGATACTTGAAGAAAAAAAAAAAAAAAAAAAAAAAAAACATGCTCAATAAAATGTAGGCTACTCGTGTTCAACGGTTTATTCAGTTAAACATGAATTTGTAAGCCTACATACTGTACATTAAAAGGGGTTGATAGCATGTTTATTCAGCTAAACATGATATTTGAAATGTAAGCCAACATTTAACCTCATGGATGTAATTGGGGGGGGGGGGGGGGGCGGTTTTGGTCCTCTGCAGTTTTAACGGTTAAAAAGAAATATTTAAATAGTGACGAATCTAGCGCTAGGACCATGCAGAAAACGACCGCTCCGAGCTCCTCTCCATGAAGCAAACCTGGCAACTTCGTGGCTGCATCCATGTAAACACACGTACGTTTTGTAATTCACGGGTTTGAAAACTCGTTCTCGCCCCTACTGTGCAATTTGGTTAGGAATACAGCCGAGCTAAACTATCAAGTTGAAAGTCATCATAGTTTGCTTACCCATTTTGACCCAGTTCCCAACCCAACTTTAAGAATAGATTAACGGCGATAATTTTTATATTGCCCGATAAGAGTATCAAATTAACGAACGCCATTAACGGCCCACCACTAATTACATGTAATTGGTCTTTCCTTCTAGTTTGGGGATTTTTTTTTATAGCGTACCATCAGATGAATATCCAGTCAGTCCACCAAAGATCACCAAGACGTAGCTAACGTCTAACTCGCGCATGATCTCATACGCCCTCTCTTCTGTGGAGGCCATAGCCTGCAAACACAGCCACAGGTAAAGAATGTAGTGTCCCTTTAAAAAAATCAATACATCAATACATAAAGGAAGACATTTAAAAGTTTTATTCACCTGGCCAACTCGAGAGATGTGTGTGTTGTTCCAAGTGTTGTTGTCAACCAGAATAGTCCGATTGGCCATCGCGGTTATTTGATACCCATAATCCCACCATGACATAACTTTGGCATCCTGCAACAGACGCGTTTAAAAATCACATCAAAAGCTGATGGCATCATGCAGTATATGATGAAGGTCGGTGGCGATTGGTGTAGACGGGGCGACGCCCCCCCTGACCTCGGGGGTGTTGTGTCGGAGCCAATAGTACGCCTCCCTGAAGTCGTCGAAGATGATGCGACTGCCGTCACCACCGCGGGCCGACAGCACGATGGAGGGAGAGGAGTAGGCCTCACTCGTCACCCACGTGGAGTGGAAGGTGTACGTGATGAGGAAGAACGCCATGACCAAGATCATCCCACTCGCCACCTACAGCCACAGAGCACAAGCCACCCGGCGCCACCCATTAAGCTAGACGCAGGAGTTACCGAAAGGTTTTCCCCTTTACCGTCAAACATCTGACAGGTAGCGAAATGTTTTAAATCTACGTGGAAATTCATTGACTCTTAAGTCACGGCTGCTCGGACGATAACGCTGTAGACTCACCTCGTTCTTGATGGGGTACGTGGCATCCTGCTGCTTCTTGGACTTCTTGTCTGTTCGGCTGACGTCCAAGTTCTTCATGTATGTGGTGAGAACTTGAGAAACCCCAATCCCTGACAGGATGCACATGACTGGAGCCAGAACCAGCATCAGACGCACCTGCAGGGGAGAACGAAGGTTGGAAATGTTGGAAAAAAACTTAGCAAAAATATAAAACGGTCAACAACCTTATTGAGAAGAATTTCAGGTTCAAGTCTACAATTGGCTCTTACCATTACAGCTGAGAAGTACATGCTGGTGACACCATACATGATGATGAAGATGCGGGCATCAGACAGGTTGTTGAAGCAGTAGTACAGGCCCACTTCAGACGTCACAAAACATTCAGTCAGCTTTCAGTTTTTGTGAGGGAATTTGCCGCAGATTAACAAAAGGACGACTCCTTACCGGGGAACATGAAGACCAGCAGCTGCAGGTCAAAATAGTAGGAGGACCAGGTGGTGGGCTGGTGCTCAGAGACGGACGCGATGATGGGGATGTTGTTTTTAGCGTAGGACGGATCCAGCAGTGAGTAGAAGCGGCCGGTCCATGGAGAGATCTTACCTACACACACACACACACACACACACACACACACACACACACACACACACACACACACGACGGATCGCCATAAGTCTCATGGAGAAACCAGTGTGGAAATACAGACTACTTTTAACTGGGACAAGAGTGCATGTGGCTACAGTTCAGGGAATACTCCAAAGTATAAGTAGTAATAGTAGTAACAATAATAATAAAATCAATAAATCAGGAAACTGGTCCAGTGGTTTAACCATCTTAGGGTTACCTAACCCCAACCCTCACCCCAACCATCATAACTACTGTCACTCAACATGACCGTAAACATTTGTGGCTCCACCGAGCCGGTGTGTGTAAGGTGCACCCCTCCTTGCCTGTCAGCATGAGCACAGTTCCCACAGAGAGCAGCACGAAGCCCACGAGGGAAATGACGCTTTTAAAGAGGATCTCAAACTGCTGGGCGTTGAGTTTGCTGCGCAAGTAGTCCACGAATGCGTGGATCTGACACAGGCCAAAAACACCAAACGCAGCCATGTGTTCGGAGGACTGCACAGGCTAGGAGAAAGAAACAACTTTATTAGCATGTACGTGAAAAAGTGTTGACTCTCTTAACTGAACAAACCACTAGCTCCAGAATTTAGCACATTAATCACCTCTGCCTAGCAATACAACTCTACAGGTTATTCCAGTCAAACAAGCCTTCAGAAATGTCGTCTTGATGGGTGTATTTATCTACCTGGAATCCCACAAAGGAGATCTGCATGGACAGGACGGTGCCCAGACAGTAGACGGTGCAGTAGGCCACGTAGATGCGGTGGGAGAAGCGACCGGTGAGCATCAGCACCAGCACGTGGAGAGGGATGAGGTTGATGAGGAACACGTAACCACCCCACGACGACACCTGGAGGCACGACAACCACTCACACGGTGCACATGGGCCATGCAGAACTCTCTGGAGAACGTGGCGCTCAGATCTCAGAGCTGATTATGTGAAGGGGACACCCACCATGTAGAAGTAGGCTAGGGCACACATGGACGACCAGTAGACTGAACCCGTCTTCACCGCCTTGATCCACATGTAGTAGGTCAGCAGCATGCAAAAAATTGCAATTCCTTCATAAAGAATGAAACAGCACAATTACTGCGATGGTTCTGTGCTCGTTTCTGTGGTGGTGGTTTGTTGCTTTATTTTATAGCTACAAATATATTCCAGTAATTATGTAATTTACAGTAAACAGGTGATCTCATCTGGACAAGCCTCATTAGCATAATATATAAACACAGATCATGGGTGCACTTAATTTCTTCTAACTCCACAAAAAAATAGAGAAACAAGCAGCACAGCAAATATGAAACCAACACTTAGGCTGTACTAATACATCATCCGAGTGACAGAAGATTACCTTCGTTGTCATAGGAACCTGCAACAGAACGGGAAATGTATCCCGGTACAACTGCGATCATGGCGGCAGCCAAGAGTCCAGCACCAGCATCCTGTGACACACACACACACACACACACACACACACACACACACACACACACACACACACACACACACACACACCACTGGAGACGGATGCCACCAAGAATCAACATTAACCAGTGTCGAAGGATCAGCCCAAACTGAGCTGATCACAGGACAGACAAGAGGGGCATGTGTGTATATATGTGTACGTGTAGGTGTGTGTGTGTGTGTATACGTGTAGGTGTGTGCGAGTATACATGTAGGTGTGAGTGTGTGGTACCTTCAGCTCCTGGGTGAGGTGGTAGGTGTGTGTGTGTGTGTGTTACGGGTGTGTGTGTGTGTGTGTGGTACCTTCAGTTCCTGGGTGAGGTGGTAGGTGTGTGTTACGGGTGTGTGTGTGTGTGTGGTACCTTCAGTTCCTGGGTGAGGTGGTAGGTGATGATGGTGGTGAAGGAGGAGAATAGTGGTGCGAGGAAAACGCAGACGTTGCGGATGTCGATGGTGACGTGGAAAAAGTGAAGCGTGTGGTAAAGAGCTGCAGATGTGATCATCAACCCTGTGCAAAAGACACGTGCGTCAACCCTCACGTCCCCCGAGCTCACAGAACTCCGTCTTCAGACTGCTAATGTCAGCACAAGAGGAAACCCCAAACGCCACAGAAACAGCGCAGCGTTTCTACCTGGATAGATGGTACCACCGATGATTCTCCCGAGTGGATACCAAGCACGATCATCAAACCAGTTATGGAACTTGTAAAAACCCTCTTCAGCCAGGAAGCGGGTGGTGCGGTAATTGAAATACCTACAAAACGTAAAGAGAGAATCAACACACAAATACAGGAGAAGCCGAGTGTTCTCCTCACGCAGTAGGGCTGTGTGGACACTCACGGATCAAATTCGTGGATGACGCTCTCAAATCTCAAAACGGAGAACAGCCTTGTGGAGAATGCTGAGGAGCACAAAAGAGACGTTATATGAGAAAACGTCACGCCAGTGCTGTATAGGCCACGCAGAGCAGGCAGGATTACGACTTACACAACACCGCTGCCATGGACAGGATGAGAAGCTTCAGCAGTGTGTCCTGCTTCTCATAGGACAGCCGCAGGAACCCCAACTTGGTCATCTTCACAGCAGAGGGAGAACTACAACCCCACACCTAACAGGGAAAAGAAAGAAGAGAACAGGATATTTCTCATGGGATTCATTTGACAAAACTATTAATCGAAATTGCGCAAAAATGAAAGTTTAGATAGTCACGGGTGTAAGACCCGCCCCAGCCTTGAGAGGGCGCTGCAAATCATGACAAGCTAACCAACTGGAGCAATGACAGCAGAAGCACTAATGTTTCCCTAATACACTGAAACGCGTTATAAACGTAGGAATCAAACACCACAGCAGCTGGTCAGACCAACACTCGTCCACAGTGTTGGTGGTGATGCTGGTCCAGGTTCACCTGGATGACCAGGGTCGGATAGGTGATCGGCTAGCCAACCTAGCTAGGACAGCTAGCCGAGTGCAGAGAACTTGATCAAGACTTATTAGTGGACAGTGGCGACAAATGCGTCGAAAACACCCGATAATATGTGAAGGTAATATAAAGATAATGTGAAGATAGTGTGTTTTGTGTTGCAGACACATGTGAAGTTAAACACATCCGCGTCCTGTACTAGCAACATTAGCTACGCTGTTTAAATAGGAAGACACAACAGCGAACTAGGTCACTAGGAAACGTTTCTGGGAATAATTGTGCGTGTATACGTGTCCTTACATCTACCTAATCTGGACGTGCAAGCGCCAATGTACAAGATTTTTGAATTTACCAGTTTCTTTCATCGGCGGCGCGACCACTTCGCTCCTCGCTGCTTTTCCCTCTGAGCGAGAACAGCCCGCCCGGCCACGTAAAGCAGGCGCTTATTGGCTAACGTGCGAACGTCGCCACAAAAGCTCGCTTCTGATTGGTTCTCTAAGCTGTCGTTCAAAGCGCGAAGGAGCGCTCCAGCAGTGACGTGTCCTTAGCTGAGCCGGCGTGTAAGAAGATAGGAAGTCATCTATACATACGGGAAAACACTCAATAACAATAAGAAGCTATAAGATAAACACTTAAATACTGCAAGGCTAGATCTTGACAGAGATTAAAACTCAGCTGTCTATGCAGATCAAGTTTATTTAAATGTGTAATACTTTTACAAAATGTAACTGACATATCAACCTGCATGTGTAACACAATGCACTTCTTGCAATTACCTTTTCAAAAGGAAAACAAGAAAACCCACCACACATATCTCTCTCAGTGAACACAAGGACGATGAGATGGTGCCTCAACATGTGCTTTTTGTTAAAATATTTGTAACCTCTTGAGATTGTTAAATAAAGCCACGGACATTACTAGCCAAAGAGTGATTGAGGGATTACAAGTAACCTTCCCTGCTACCACTGCTGGGCACCGTTTGGTGCTTTTGTGATATAAATGACAGTTATATATATTTTGCCGTTTGGCAGTGTCATGACAGTAGTAGGATAAATCTTTTTATCTACTTTGTGCATTGCTTCAGAACTGACTTTGTTCATTTTGAAACCATTAAAGATGACATATTTGATCGGCAGGACAAAGTACAAATCTCTCAACTTTCAACATGGAATTCTCTCTCCCTCACAGCAGACACAGAAAAAGCAGCTTGTGTTTTCTACAACACAGTCATCATCTCTGGTTAATAACAACCTTATTTTTCAAAAGGTCCAATGACTCCAGTTACATCTCACAGTAAAATGTCACAACACAGTAAGCATGGACTGAATCAGTTTTCCTAAAGCAGTTTTATATTCTGTTTCTGATAAGTAATCCTATTTGTGGATTAAAGCGAATTTCCATTGTCTTATTATTATAGTGTTCAGATTAAACAAGACTCCCCCACATGGGCACTGCTTAAGCGGGCGGGGGGCTGTGTTGTGTCAGCGTGTTATTTGTGGACGTATGACTGCAGTCTCCTTTTGTGCCACTTGCTGTGATATTGAAATAAATAGAAGGCCATAAACAAAAAAACATAATCCAACATAGCAAACACACTCAATGAAGGCAAAACTTAGATACAAGAAAAATATTATAATCATATAAATGCATATATATGCACATAGATAAGTTCATATATATCATATATATGCATATATATGCACATAAGGAAGTTCTATTTTGTAATTTGAAAATTCTATAAAATCACCCAAATGGCACATAATGGATACAAAAACAGTCAGACAAAATTACACTACAGAATTGCAACCTTGTGCATGTGCATGCATTAGACATGCACTGCTCAGTCCAATCCCAAATATTAGTCATTCACGTTTAAAACTAAACAAATACAAACAAACAAAAACGCATACATCAGCCCGATCAATCATCCATAACAACATCAACAGGGCTGAAGGATCTTTAAAATACAAAGCAAGCCAAAGCAATTCCCTGCCCTCACACTCAGGTCTCGCCTCGCGCACGCACGTACGCACACGCACACGCACGCGTGCACACGCACACGCAGCGTCTGGGGCGGCGGTCACTACGTGGGCAGCCACGCACGCGGAGCGTCTGAGGGACGGCGGTCACTGCGTGGGCAGCGGTCTCTGGCGGTTCGGGGACATGTGAGGAGAGGACAGCTTCTCCGTGGAGCTGGAGGAGCTGAGAGAGCTCTGAAGATGGACCGTCTTGTGGAACAGCTTGTTACTAATGACAACCACCAGAGAGAAGAGACGCAGCTGGAAGTGGCTACAGAAAAGGAAGAGTGATGAAGAGTGATGAAGAGTGATGACTTAGATGCAATAACAACGAAATAGTACTAATTAAATAAACATTTAAAACTAAAACTCACTAAAGCTTCACTGGGGTCTTGGCCTCATTGGCGCTGATGATGAACAGTGGGAATAGGATAGAGAAGAGACAACCACTGAAAAACAAGGGAGGACAAATCACACACCAACCCTCTGTAGCGTAATGGGGGACAGATAATACACCAACTCTGTGTAGTGTAATGTGTAACAACTCTCGGGGGACTGGGCAAATGAACTATGCTATCAATAGGAGTTCTTGGGCAAGACTCCCAATTTGCCTCTGTAATATGATTGAAATTGCAAGTTGCTTTGCATAATAGTATCTGCCAAATGTTGACATAAGTAATTAAATCGTAAATTTTAAATACCAAGATGTTTGTGTGTATAATTTTTTAAAGACAATATGCCTTCATCAAAATCAAAGAAAATATCATTATTGGTGAGCATTAGATTGCTAACTATACTAGCCTTAAGTCAGAACAGAGAGAGAGTTTCATAAGGGTAAGTTCACTCCAGATGAACAGGGCACAATAGGCAAAAATATAGACATTCAGTTAGTATCATGGTTTCAGATTGATAGCAATCGTGTCCTTACAAGCAGCATTACAGAAAACACAAACAGTGGAGAGGGACCTTTGACAGAGAAACAAAAAGTACCTTATTATGTAGGAAGATGGCAATGCTGTCAAAAGTGCCATGGGCAGACCAAAGCCAAAGTAATATGGCCAGTTCCTCTCAATGTTTGACAGCCGTTGGTGCATTTCAATCCCTTCCAGAAGACAGAATGACCATTAGCAGCGTAAACTTTACACACAAGACTGACAAATTAGGACACAATAAGCTCACCATGGTTGAACCAGCGATACTCAAAGCAATAGAGCGAGTACAGGAGAGACATGTGGAGTAGGCTGACCATCTGACCAATGGCGTCAATGGGGAACAGACTGACAATCATCCCCTAAACAGGTCAAGAAAAAGACAAACAAGCTCACCCAGAGAATGCATCCAATATAAAACTAGGTGAGAAGTGAGAATAGATGTTTGTGTACCTGGATGAGGAAGAGAGCCTGGAGGAGAAGGTTGAAGAGCATATCAGCTATGATCTTGCTCACACTTGGAAAGGCCTGAGCTTTGCGTCCAGAGACTTCAAATGCCAGATCAGCAATGTCCTATCCGAACAATCAAGTTACAGTTAAGTATGCTTACAGTCTCTACCCAAAAAAGCATTCATTACACACTACAGTTATCAATGTTATTTCAGACATTGTGTGGATAGATTATTAATAAAAATAACAACAATAAAACAAAGCAATACCATATAAGTGTTTGTATGTAAAAACAATCTGACCTGGAACCAAATGGCATTGACAATCTTGCTGAGCACAAACAAAGGGAGCACCCAGAGAGCACTAAACACCGAGGTCAAGATGAACTCCAACCAGGACCACACATTTCCATGCAGGGAGGGGTCACCTATGGCAAACCAACAGGCCCCTCAGACTCAGTCAGGTACTATAGGCACTACAGCTGAACATTGTTAACCTACTGAGTTCATAGCCCAGAGAGAAACAAACATACCAATAATCTTTGCCGTGAGAGTCTGGAGCAGCGGGATAAACACTCGGTAGAAGAGGAGGAGACTGAGCTGTAGGGGAGAGTGTGTGTTCATGAGTTAAGTCAGTATTAACTATGTTTATGACATTTTAAGCGGGTATTTTATTGACAATTTTCAACATCGGCACACTTTTCTTGATATATATTTACAACACGAAATATCTTGCATTAATGAGCAAAGACAACACATACCCAAAATACACCCCCATTCCAGGCACAACACTGAAAAATTCTACTTGCTACTCTGGGTTCACTGAAAAAGAAAGAAAGAAAGAAAGAAAGAAAGAGAGGTGAACAAACAACAATTGCTAAACAAAGTTTCAAAAATGTAGTGCAGGTTGGCTGATGCGTACGGAACACACACCTCTCCTGCTTACGCTCCTCGCTCTGACCCCGCCTCTGAGCCAGGGCCCCACCCACTCTCCGCCTCTTCTGCTCCTCCCTCTTCTGCTGGATCCGGGCATCTAGCTTGGTGATTGTAGTGATCCCCAAAATAGAATCCTTGATCCCCTGAGAAGCAAAGCAGGAAAAATCTTGCTTTACTTTATTTTTCGTCTTCTTTTCAGGGAGTCATGACCTTGGTGTTACTACCACCTCAGTAACCAAGCTACATGCAAGTTAAACATTGATATCAGTAGCCGTGAAAGTTTACTAATTACACATGTAAATATGTCTGCTGAGGTCAGAGGTGTCCCTGTGGAACCTGGTATCAGTAACACATTAACGAAAGGCATCACTTTTCTCATATGCAATGTGGGTTAAATGTGCCGACCGTGGCAACATTGCGGAGGAAAGCCCGGACACTGTCAGTCATCTCCAACCAGCTGCACAGACATCAACTGCAGAAGGAGACGGTGGTGAAGGTCAGGCAAGCTCTCATCATAGGTGGACCAAATGCCAGCAAGCTGTTGAGACAAAGACACCTATTTATTTCCTTATTGGTAGCGTTTAATACCCCATGGCAGGAGATAGCCAAGACATTTGGACCTGTATTAATAACGCAGATGTCTTTATATGATGTAGTGTCATATCCACTTATGAGTCTCACTAAAGTTGGTGGTGTAGTCCAGGTGCTGGATTAACAGGGACAACAACCTTACTTTTAAACTGTTCGCTAGTCAGTCTGGAAAAACTACATTAGTTGAAAGGAAATAACAGTTATGAGTGTTATTACATGGCATAACAATGTTATTAACGCATCTTTACACGCCACGGCCAGCTGGGTTCATGTAAACAAAGCGTGTGGCTGGCTAGGGCGAGTTAGCTTGAACTGGATCAAAAGACACGTCAAAATTACAGCAAGAACGGCCACAATGTTATTTGGAAAACGTATAGAGACCGGTGACGAACTTCGTACCTCATATACTCGAGTTCCTTAAGTCTTCTGTTTTCATTAAACCTCCTTAAGCTACGCTTTCGACAAAACACCACAGCTTTCGGGCCATTAAACTAAGTGGCGCATGCGCGTTGTTCAGCTTGAGGAGTCGACGGGATTTGTAGTTCTTTGGCAAACACGCGGACTCGTGGTGCGGCGCAAACAGTCCGTTTCTAAGAAACGAGCGAAATGTCTCACCTTTTCCTGCGGGGTGCGTGACTGCGTTAGGCTATGATTCTGATTAGTATTATCATTTCGTATTTACTAACCGATTAAACTCGGACCGATGGTTTTTCTAAGTGTAAGGAGCTCTCACAGAAGACGTTATGTTATGCTCTTTTTAAGTATCTGCGGTGTAATCATTTACCGTCAGATTAGGTAAGAATTAACATATTTTGCCTTTCTCCTTCGCAAATGCACAAATGTACATTTTTCGACTTGGACTTTTCTTATGCGTAGAGCAAATAATGAGAATGTGTATGTTGATTGTCATTTTTGACTTTTGACATTTTTGCACTTATAAAATAATGCACATCAGGTGTATTTAAATAGATTTATAGCTACAAACATTACTTAAAGACTGTAATGGTGTAGTCTCCTTTGTGGTATTGTCTGTTCTTCATATGTCAGAAAACTTTATGGAAACTAGCAGTAACTTCTTCATTCAGTGGGCAAACAGGGAAAATGAAGATAAACAGAAGAGAGGGGTTGAGTGTCAACTCTTCCCAGTTCACACTGGGAGGAAAGCCATTCCGCATACTGGGAGGGTCTCTTCATTATTTCCGGGTCCCCAGAGCTTACTGGAAAGATCGGATGATGAAAATGAAGGCGTGTGGAATCAATACACTCACCACGTAGGTGTGAAATATGTGACTTTTAAAGACAACTTGGAGGTAGAGCGCAGTCATAAACCTCAGTTGTTTTTCAGACAGGTGCCTTGGAACCTACACGAGCCTAGAAGAGGTGATTTCCAGTTCCGTGGAGGTCTAGATCTGGAGTAAGAGCAGTTTCAGTTATATTTTCCACCTGGGATCTATGTGGAATCTAGTCCACATTTCCAAAGATGTTTACTTCCCGAGGTCTCTGATCTAGTCCATGGGGACCCCTAGCCCATCAGCGTTGTGTATAACGTATAGTGTTCTATAGCCCCCGTTTGAGCTGCAATAGGAATGAAGAATTTCAAGGGGGCCCATGTGGAACCCTCTGAACCTTTTGTTATTACATATGTTAACATATAACATGTTATTCTTGGTTCTTGGATCTTACCTCAGAGATGGTTTAGACTACTTAATGCTGTGCAGATCGTTGCTTAATTTAGACAAATCACACTGGCCTCTTCCCTGGCAGCGTTGTCAGTTGACTTCAGTCAGGTGGGATTGTAACCTGCTTGTTTAGTGGCAGATCTGGTCATTACTGCAGCTCTTCAGTCTATAGGGAGTTCATCACACGTGCACTCATTAAACTGCAGTTGTCTTCACCATAACAACAGAGCCTCCCAAGCATTTGGGTCCACATTGCGCATCCAGGCACTGGCTATTGAAACAAAGGGTACAGGCCTCTGAAATAGTGCTCTGTGTTTCTGTGTCTCTCTCAGTTACTTTTTATTCAGGCAAGGTCTTCCTATGATATTAGATGTCAGATATTTCAGATATACCACAGCATTGTGTTTATATATTTGTTATACTTATAGTTAGCATATATGTATCTTGCTTAATTGTTCATGTATAAGATCTTACTTTTAAAATCTTATCTTTAACTGGGTGAGCGCTCTTAATTCATGATTTGCATTTCATGATTCATATTTCATGATTTGCATTTTATGATTCCTGTTTCATGATTCACATTTCATGATTCATGTTTCTTGATTCATGTTTCATGATTCACATTTCATGATTCATGTTTTATGATTCCTCAGGGCGTTTCTTCTCCAGGCTTCTGACTTGGGTCTCTGGGTTATTCTGAGGCCAGGTCCATATATACGCTCAGAGCTGGATCTGGGAGGATTGCCTAGGTACATCTACCCTTATCAAATCACACTTATTGATCTAGGAAAAACCTGGATATGTGTTCATTTGTGTGTTTGCTTTTTAATGTATTTCATTGCGAAATGATGTATCTTTATTTATGTATTTATTTGTTTCCGCCCATCATAGTAGTAATTAAAACGTACATAAAAGATAGGAAATGCCAATAAATAGCATTGATCACAGATAAAAAAATACAAAAAGAAAATTTTTAAAAAAGTAAAAAGACTGAAATGTAAGTGATTATGCATAAGCAGCCCAATTAAACATGATATCAAACAGAAGCATCGTACAGTACATTTTTAAACGACAGAGGTGCCAATAGCTTCTGGGTTTTCAGGAAGGAACTAAGTAACTAAATCCCCCTTTCAGCTTGTTTCAGAGATATCAAGCAAACTGCTTTTTGCTGCTGTGTGTGATTTAACTGGAACAATAGAGCAATATCGTTTTACTAGCAATCCTTTTTACCAAGGCAGAAATGGGCAAGACCGCAAAAACTATTAATATAATAATAAGTATAAGAATGTTGAAACCAGTTCTGAATGGTGAGGGTAGCTACTGAGGATCTTCAGCCAGTGTCATGTGATCTGTAATTGTGGTGCAGGATGTCAGGATTTTGGCGGCAGCGTTAAGTAGATACAGTACATGTGTAATTCTTGGCGAGGCTGGATAAGGGAGCACTGCAGTAATCCAGTCTAATTAACACAAATGCATTTGTACGTTTCTCCCTGTGAGCAGTGGAGACTGTGGAGTAAAGTCACAAACTGCATAGGCCTAAGTCATCTTATTTTGGTCATGTCAAGCTAATATATATTGTGATATGGGGCTGTATGACCTTGGAAAGGCTGTTAAACAGACCAGATCAGTCAGATCAGTTTTTTTTTTTTTTTTTTGCGAGGAAATGTCCTGGTTTTTAAATTACTTTCATTGGACTATCATTTGTTATTGGAGTTTTTGTTGTTGACTGAAAAACATTTTAAATAAACCATCTGTAAATATCATGGTATTGTAGGATTATGTGGGCCTATGTTAAGTGAGTACATGCCACAGTATATGTCAACCCCCCCCCCAGTCCAAGGTGTATAAAACTATGGTTACCCTACTTAGAGCGCTACATGAAACGTTGGTCTAGCCCAGGGGTAATCAATTAAAAATTACCGCGGTCCATTTTTGGCAGACAGCTCAGACCTTAGGCCAATCAAGTCATTCAAGTCAAATCAAGTAGGATCAAGTCATTATCACTGAGATATTTTGATTCACGACCAGAATGAGTCAAGTTTCACTCCACTAAGTTACCATGGCGATGAAAGGCCGTAGCCTACCTGATTCACCCTTAAGGCTGCTACGTTACTTCATGGCACTGCTCAGACAGACTGACTTAGATGAGTTAGCTCTGAGTTAGATAAGTTAGCTCTGAGTTAGCTGAGTTAGCTCTGAGTTAGCTGAGTTAGCTGAGGCCCCTGGACATGTCTTACCAGGGTTATTAGATGTAAATTGGTATGCAGTAACAGGGTTGCGACTAACAGGGTTGCAAATGTAGGCTAAGTTGTGGTCTACCCCAGGAACAGATGCTCACTGTAAAATTTAGCTATGTATACAAGATCAAGGACAAATATGGTTATATAAGTATATAAAGTAAATTTTGACTCTACTCAATATTAGTCTTACAATATGAGGAACAGTGTTGCATTCACTGAGTGACACACACAACTTGGACAAACATATTTGGAAAAAAAACCTTGAAAATTGTTAGAGCACTTACCATTTTTCTTGCCATGTGGGCAGGAAATGTCCTTGTGATGCATATTCCTTTGTGCCAGTACACAAATATTTTAACCCTTTCTCTGCCAGATAAAATTCCTTATGGTAACAGGGCTGCGTGCATGTTGTGGGACACAACTTAATAGTGTAAAAACTGTGACATGCAATACAATGTAGACCAAAGAAGTTGTTTTCATAAGTAAAGGAGATGCATTTCAACAATATACAAGAGGAAGTAATTTATTTAGAGCTTATTTTAATTGTTAAATTTGGCAAAGGAGTTGGTCACCCAATGTGTGGGACAAGAGAAAACGGCCATTTTTTGAGGTGGTTCAAAGGTATTTGGTCTTTTGAATAATATCTAAGGCACTTATTTTTCCACCAAATTTTACAGTTTGTCTTATAACAAGTACCTTGTAAAAAAAATTGTCATTTAGATATTTTGGATATGTACATCTTAAATTTAAGTGGTGGGACAGGAAATGTACCAAAATCCTGGAATGACCCGCAAATGTATATTTGCGTCTCTGTTTCACACCAGTTGGCTCCTGAGGGACAGGGCCATGAGGTTGAGAACCACCTACCCAGGATTCACTGGGGCGCTTGATGGTTTTCTTGACAAGCTCATTCCCAAAGTGGTGCCACTACAGGTGAGGGAGTGGAGACCCAGAACCTGATTAACCTTCAATTAATACGAGAACAAGAAACCTGCCATCTTATAATAAATTGTAAGTTATTCTTGATTCTTGATTTTTTTAGTTTAAAAAAGGTGGTCCTGTCATAGCTGTACAAGTCGAAAATGAATATGGATCCTTTGCAACAGACAGTAACTACATGAAGTTTCTTAAAGAGGTATGGAGTCTCTTGCAGACTAAAATGTTATGTATTTTTTATGAGTGCGTAGCAGTATCTGGTCTTTTATCTCACACACAAATCAAGATCCCTGGCTGTTCAGAATAACCGCTGCAGAACTGTAGCATGGTATTACCAGAAGGGCTTACAGGACGTACACAGCAGAAGCAGCAATCACAATACTATCAGAATGCAAATAAATAGGAATTTGTTGAAGAGTCCTGCTTCATGCTTTTTATTGAACTCTTTACTTTCACCATTTAAAAAAAACCATCAGCATTGTTCACCATTATTCTTTAATACATACTGATTTTGCAATTCAGTGTAACAATTCTGCGCTGATACACATTTCCACTGGAGTGCGAGGTTGGAGTTATTAACGTAATATAATGCTATGCAGCTTACGCAGGGAAAAGCGCATAGATTCACTGGGAGTGATGGAGACCACTGGATGTCACCAGTGAGCACCCACACAGAGCAGGGCACTACAGTGTGGTGTAGGGAATACTCACTCTGGTGAGGAGCAGAGCACTACAGTGTGGTGTAGGGAATACTCACTCTGGTGAGGAGCGGAGTACTTGTGCTCCTCCAGGGAGGGACCGTTGGTAGCCATGGACAGACCTGCCAATTCCTGCCGGCTGTGTGCTGTTTGTTTTGCATAGGCTGTGCAGTCCAGGGGCATCAGTGAGCTTCTGCTGACATCAGACACCCACGAGGGCTTAATGAGTGGGGGAGTGAATGGAGGTATATTATAGTGTATTTAAATGAAATATAAATATTCAGGATGGTTGGACATGCCTCACAGATTTTGTCTCTTAGTCTTCCGAAGTTTAAATCTGCGGAAACTGAACCATGATGACATCAGCTATCTGGAAGCAATGCAGGTAACTGTGAGATTTCTTTCCATCACAATTTGTGATTATGCATATAAACCTCAAGTTGCAAGATATAATTGCTGGAAATTGTTGTGTTGTTGAAACTTGCTGAAATACTTGTGCCCAACAGCCCAACAGCCCGGTACTGGTGATGGAGTTCTGGACTGGCTGGTATGACGGTTGGGGTGATCTCCACCACATTTTTCCAGCAGAGGGTGATTTTTATTATGAACATTTCCTTATTTTACTTTTTGTAAAGACAGCATTAACACCAAGCCCAGTTCGTTATGTACTTTAGTTGTGTTTTTTTCAGACATGCTCTCTGCGGTGAGGGAGATTTTGAGGCGAGGCATGTCCATTAATCTGCACATGTTCCACGGTGGAACCAACTTCGGCTTTGTGAGCGGCGCTGTGTCCAGCCCGTCCTACAAGCCCCTGGTCACCAGCTATGGTTCGCAGTTACACTTTGTCTGCTGCTTCTGAGTGCACTGAGTGAATGGGATATGATGATCTTATATATTCCTGCATTACTCAACATCGCCAGAAGGGGGCTCGTTTCAAGCCATCAGTAAATTCAGCCAGTCAGTAAATATTAACTCATAAGTAGGCCTGTGTAAGGCTCTGCTTAATTCTGTTAAAAAAATTGTAACCTTTGTTTTTATTTTTGCTTTTTAAGATTACGATGCACCATTGTCCGAGGGTGGAGATTACACACCAAAGTACCATCTGCTGAGAGACCTGTTTAGTCGCTACCGTGGTGTGTGATGCCCTCAGTGCTCCTCTTATGTCCTGCTGCATGACTATTGCTAGTTCAGGCCCTGACCCTAACCTACTGAACCCTGACCTACTGAACCCTGACCTACTGTACCCTAACCTACTGAACCCTAACCCCCTTACTGAACACGTGTTCCTGCAGACGAGCCACTGCCTGCCCTGCCTGCCCTGCGCTGGCGGGAGGACTATGAGGAGGCGATCATGTACCAGCACCTCTCCTTATGGGACGCCCTGCCCTTCACACTGGAGGTGAGGGGAGTCTGCCTCTGTTTCCCTGCTGCACCTCCACGAAGACTAAACCGTTACTTTAATCACATGCTCAAGCCATTTGGATGAACGCTAATGGGACTAGTTTGTTCTTTTTTATTCATTTATTCATTTAATCCAAAGTAGTATATAATTAAATCTTAGCCTACAAATCACCAGGGTGCTATTTCAGGGTTTTAATCCATCCCAATCCATAATCCAATTAGATGACTTTTGGACAGTGTTCCACTAAAGTCAGTAGGTTAAAAAATAAAATAAAAATACATATTTGACATAATAAGTAAGTGTGTATTTGTTTATTCTTGAAGTCTTTTAAATCACAAGCCCCTATTAACATGGAGGATTTCCCAGTGAATGGTGGGAACGGACAAGCGTATGGCTACGCCCTCTATGAGACGACCATTACCAGTGGAGGCTTCTTAAGATGTGGAGGCAGCATCCGGGACAGAGCCCTGGTGAGTACTGACCAGAACCCTGATGAGTACTGACCAAAACCCTGGTGAGTACTGACCAGAACCCTGGTGAGTGTTGGCCCGAACCCTGGTGAGTGTTTATCAGAGCCCTGGTGAGTGCTGACCAGAACCCTGGTGAGTGTTTGTATTTATCAGTGTTGTCCTATCCGCTGCTAATAATAATAAGTCATTACTTGTTTAGGTGTTTGTGAATAGGAGTTTCATTGGCATATTCAACTACAAGACTGTAGAGTTAGCTGTTCCTGATGGGAAGGTACTGAGATTTTTCTTATTTATCCATGAAAATCATTATGTTGTATTAAAAGGCTGTATAGGTGATTTCATCACACACAAGATGCAAATTAGACATATATAATACATATAAACGTGATATTTACATATAAGACTGAATTACGTAGCTACTGTGTAAGTATTCATATTTATGGCCATTACAGTTGTCTTGCAATATTGCTGAAACTGAATTTGTGTGGATTCAGAGTGGATTGTAAGAAGCTGGTTGCACCTAGTTTTGATTTTCTTTTTAGGAGGAAAGAACTTTGAGTTTCCTTGTGGAGAACTGTGGGAGAGTCCACTTCAGCAAAGCCATGGACCAACAGCGCAAAGGTCCTGGAGCTGGTAGAACCACAACACATGTAGTTCAGTGTGTTGTACCTGTGACTGTAAGAGAGGAAGAGATGATGGTCTTCGTCAGCATATGCATTGTTACTGAGGTGTTTGGTTTTATGTGAAACTGTTTCCAGGTATTGTAGGAGACATTATATTGAACAGCATACCACTGACAGACTTTGTCATTTACAGTCTGGACATGACTCAGAGCTTTATTGATAGGTTAGTGAAACCATAATGATGATACATCAAATATATATCATTTCTGTTCAGGTGATTTTTTATATGGCTTGTTGAGGAGCTCATTATGATAGCAGTGAGCTGAAGGTACATCTTTGTTCAGTTTGTACAGAGCTCCATGGAAGACCCTTCCTAACAAACCAAGCTTTCCAGGGTTTTTCCAGGGAAGATTGTTTGTGGATGGCTATCCCAGTGACGCGTTCGTCAAACTGCCAGTGAGTGACAAGATCATTAATGCATCTGTATCATAAATGTGTTGATGCAGCTGTATGCATTCTGTCAGTAGACTTTCAGTAGTGGAGGAATTTCATTCCCTGAATGGCAATGAGGTTATCTGTAGTCATCTGTGGTTACTAGGGTTGGACCAAAGGTGTGCTCTTCATCAACGGACAGAACCTCGGACGCTACTGGGACGTCGGTCCCCAGCAGGGTCTGTACCTCCCTGGTCCTACCCTCAACAGTGGCATCAACCAAGTCAGCACACTTCCTCTTGGTCTTTCTTCACACAATTGTTTTTTCTCTTATCAAATTTTGTTATTTATCCATTTATTGATTGACATCTAAGGATCTCCCGGCTTCTTTGCAGGTCATTGTCTTTGAGGAGCAGGAAGGTGATTTTAAAGTCCAGTTTGAGGACACCCCTGACCTGGGAATGACAGTGGACATTCAGTGAACAGAATTCTGAACTTCCTTTCCAACTCTACTTTGTTATAATTGCAGTCCAGGACTCCAGAGTCATTACATGTTGCCGTTACCACGCTGGTCAGATGTTCCGCCAGGCTCAAATCTGATCTTTGTGTTTTGCGCCCAGTGTACATAATGACCTCATGATGCTTCAGAACTTCATGTACTTTTGCTGAGATGTTCCTTATAACTTGGCCTGTCTGGTTTGACACCAACTTGAGTGGTCATCTGGTTAGGTGTCACACTGTGTGTCTTATTGTCTTCACACTGTCTCCAGATTATGCTCCAGCATTTTTTTTACTAACATTTGTTCCTAAGCACTATCAGATGTTGGAGATAAGTGTCCTTCACAATGGCATTCAGATAATGCAACATATCAAAACATTTTCTGTAAAAATGCTACAATGTTACATCAGGGCTTGAGAGTTTGCTAATGTGTTTTGAAATCTTGCCAGGCATAACTGCAATCTTTTTATAATATATTATTTTTGTCAGTTTAATCAATTAATTTTGTGCACAGCAAAAGAGTTGAGAAGGCAACACAGAGTACTTCCACGTTTACTTCACCTGCAGTCACGTTCTGGTGTAGACCAATTTGATCAATTTTAATGTCTGATCACAGCACGTAACTACCATGACAGAGCTGTTGATTCTTGATTCTTACCCTGACATTTAACCGTCAGTACGCTATTGTCCCTTCCTCAAACATGTAGCCTAATAATCAGCTCACGTTAAAGTGGACATTATAAAAAGAGCAACATTGTAAAAACAAACAAAAAACATGAGTTTTGACACACAAAAGTGTCCTCATGTGGTCCGAGTGTGATCTGAGGGGGCACAGGGTTCATGTCTGCTGGGATTATCCAGTTATTGCAGCACTCACACCACGTTTGTGTCTGTGTGTGTGTGTGTTCATGTTGTGGTACCACGTCATGCCCATTAGTTTGTTTCTTATTCATGCTGCATATGGTTAGTGCAATAAGTTCCAGCAAAGCCTCAAACTTCCACACCGAGATCAGTGAAGCCCTTTATCCGTTCATTCTGAAGCCCCGGGCTCTCTGTCCGAGTATGCCAGACCAGGACCTGCACAAACAAAGGCAAATGAAACAAAAACACAACAACAACAACTAAAATGGTGTTTCGAAACGAAGCGGGGCTGGTTCAAATATCGCCCTCCGGTGGGGAGGTGCTGCAGTCACATCATGTAGGGGAGGGAAATGAGGTCACCTTCGTGCAGTTGGCAGCCTTGGGCTCCAGCTCGTTGAGGGTGATCAGATCTTTCAGCAGGTTGCTCTCCAGGTGACCTCCTTTGACTCCCTTCAGCTTGAAGTAAACCCGAGGTTTCCTGAGGATGAGCTGGAGGTTAACCGCAAACCCTGCCATGTCGGTAGCGAAGGGCCGGTCGGGGGCAAACTTCGTCTGCCACCCGTAAACCTTGCCCATCATGTTGATTTTAGGCGACTCGTAGCGCAGACCCCCAACGAAGGCAACTGGCCAGACCGACACCTTCCACGTTGAGCGCATCTGAAACAGGAGAAAGGAAATGATAAACAGAGCCTGGCCCGTGCTAGCCATGTAGCTCATCATGAGGCAAGTTTTGTCTAGGCCCACAAACCTCCTCGAACAGCTCCAGGCTGTATGTGTTGTCGTCATCAGCAAAATAGACAACGCCACGGTGGTGGGAGGGATTGTGTCCAAAGGTGTCGCGGAGCCAGTGCAGGCCATGGTTCCTCTGAGCCATGCCCCGGGGCAAACGTGCACCCTTATTCCCCCTCAACGGCTTCACAGGCTGAACTGTCTCCACGCTGAGGTGGGTATAGTTCAAGCCTTTGCCCTGCAGAAACCTGGATACCAGGAGAGTCTTTCTTGGTGAGTCCTCCACAACGATCCAGTGTAGGTTGGGCACGTGCAGAAGCGTGTTGGCCAGCCGGGTCAGCTCCGCCTTCTGGACGGGACGGCTGTATGTGGGGGTTATTACGTAGATGGTGGGTAGAAGGTTGGGCCATGTTGGGTGATGGCCGTGTGTGTGGTTTCTCCCAACAGCCCCTGGTTCGATGCTATTGACACAGGCATCATGTAGCTGGACGCCATCTGCCTGAGCTTTCCTCTCCACATTCCTGTGATCTGGGACACGCAGAGTGGTTTATCATTTATGTCAAGCTACATGAAAGAGAACAGTAGCAAGTTCTTTTTGTGCTGGATTAAACAACAAAGTTGTGGATATTGGGGAAAATATAAGGGAAATTAAATACCAAGATTTTAATAAGAAGAACAAAATCATAACTCCAACCAAGAAGACCATGGGGTCATCCAAAACACCCTGACCATATAGGCATGTGTTCAGTGGTCTTTACCCATCTGGAGCGCTGGTCTGAAGTGGATCTGATGCCAGTAGGTGATGAGTAAGCTCCATTGCAGCACTATGAGTATGAATGTGAAGACGTCCCTTCTCCTCATCATCCTCCTGCTCTGGATCGTGACATCAGCTGCTGAGGATGACATCAGCAAAACTCTCATCCTAGTCCTAGACTCTGGAATATATGAAACATTTGTAAACTATGCAACTCCCCAGAATATACTGTATAACAATAATTCATGTATGGAACTACATTTACATTTGGGGCATTTAGCAGTCTTATCCTGGGACACTTACAAAGTGCTTTCCCTTTGTTCACTGAATACATCCTAGATAGTAGCACAGATAGATCAGAATTCAAGATTCCCTTGAGCCAGACTACTACTAAACTACAAGAATGTCATTACCTAGTATTTAAATTAAACAGGCTCACTTAAACAGGAATTAAACTTTTACCAAGAAGCGCAAATAACCATAGACAGATAGACATACAATTTAAGAACAAGGACAACTTGTTCAACTTGTGCTATCTGTGGTGTTAGTGCTCATTTAAGTACTCAACAAACAGGTAAGTGTTCAGTCTACGGACTCTGCAGTCCAAGCAGCTAATAGAAGATCGTTCCACCATCTTGGGAGCCAGGACAGAAAATAGTCTTGAAGTTTGTCTTCCGTGAGACTTGGCATGGTGTTTTTTGAGTCGAGCCATGCTTGAGATTCGAAGTGCTTGTGGTACAGAACGGGCTTTGACCATGGACATCATGTAGGGAGGGGCTAGTCCGAGCAGGGGCAAGTTTTTGTCTTCGTAAGCAAGCATCAAGGTTTAATATCTGATGTGTGCTGCTACTGGAAGCCAGTGAAGAGAGCACAGCAGTGGGGTCACATGTGAGATCTTGGGGAGATTGAAGACCAGTCGTGCTGCAGCATTCTGAATCAGTTGTAGAGGTCTGATGACCTGTAGAGGAAGACCTGCAAGTAGGGAGTTGCAGTCGTCCAGTTTTAAAATGACGAGAGACTGCACATGCACCTGAGTAGCTTCCTGTGAAAGAAAGGATCATATTCTCCATACGTTGCAGAGGAGAAATCTGCAGGATCTGGTCACCTTTGAATCATGTTGAGAAGGACAACTGGTTGTCCAAAGTTACACCCAGGTGTTGAGCTGATGGTGTTAACAGGGTGTTCTGGAAAGAAACAATGAGGTCATTGTGTGGTTTGGGGTTCCTGGAAGGTTCAGAAGCTCCAGGGTTGAGCTTCAAGTGGTGAGCAGTCATCCATGAAGCAATATCCACCAAGCATGTTGAAGTGCACCCAGAGACCTGGGAATCAGAACTAACACCAATATACTTTCTTAAATATCCAGTAGAATTGTGATCTAGAGCAGAGATTGATGCCATTGAAAACTGCACAACATACTATACAGAAAACAAGGACGAGACTTTTGTCGAAGTTGTAGGGATCAGAACATAGAGAATTCTGTCTCTAAGAGTAGACCTATGGTAAGAATAAAGATGTAATGGCTCTTGTGCGAAAGCTCAGGTCATATATAAAACATTTCATTCATTTTCTTAACTCACCTGTTTTTAGGACACTCTCACAACCACAGCCTGAACAGTGGGACTGCTAAATCATATCTATAAAACAACAGAAGTAGTTTAAATGAACACCAGATCATATCTCATGAATCATGTGAATCTGAAACATCTTTCTGTTTCATTTCATCACACATAAGACTAACACAACCTTTGGGTTTCTGTTCAAGCAGAACAACAATCAGATACCCCTGAACAACCACAATCAGATACCCCTGAACAACCACAATCAGATACCCCTGGGTCTGTGAAATGATCAGCGACATGATCATGAGAGTTCCTCTAGGAGTAGCAATCAGGAGTTTTGCCACAATGGTTTTTTATGCCTGATGCACTGCAACTTTATTCAGATGAGATGAAACCTTCTCCACATTCAGCATCTTTTTGTTTGGGAGATACAAGGAGGCACATGGGAAGTGAACATGACTTGATTCAAGCACCTCACTGTCATGCAGCTTTGTCCTCAGAACTACACTTCCCAGCAGCCCCAATCCTGAACATCACAGTACTGAGTACTAACACCCGTTTCATGTTCCCCATGAACTATTTAAAGAACTTTCACTCACTGCACTTTGTGAAGTATTGCCACTCCTTGTTCTAGTGTGCTACTGAACGGTTTCCCCTCGATTTGTTATTTCTGGTTGCCAAATCTAGTTTAATTCATTGACTATCATATTGTGCTCTTGCCCCTTTGTTGGCCTGATCTGTTTTTTTTTTTATTTTGGCCATTTGCCTGTTTTTTTTAATCTAATTGTTATCTACGCCGTGGTTTAATAAACCATGTTTGTCCTCTATTTGACCAGCTGTGTGGTGTTCAATGTCCATGTAAAGTCCACACTGATGTAAACACTCAAGGTGATGTAAATGAGAGAACCAGATTCACTATTTTTTTTTTTTCAAAGCACCAAACCCAGGAAGTTTGCAACACAGGACTGCAATCAGGGGGAGAGAGAAGCTCTTGCAGCATTGGCCATTTATCACAGATTTGAGAAATGTTTGTATATCACAGGGGTTTTCAACCAGTGGTCTGTCGCCCCCTGGTGGTCCATGGCAGCAGTGCTGGTGGGCCTTGACATGCTATCCAGTTTAACTACTGAAAATACTTTTTGAAAATTATTTCATTTTATTTAGAAATCTAAAATTTTTCATATGATTTGGGGATATGAATGAATAACTAATTTAATACCAATGAAAAAATTAATGAAAAAACAATAAATAAATGTAGGTGAACATTAAATCAATGCATCAAATTGTAATAATGTTGAACACATATCATGTGTCTGGCCCTTACAGAGAGTCACTACGATTTTATGGGAGCAACTTCTCACTGAGATGTAGCCATCAAGCTAACACTATGTCTGTTTTGAATGCTACTGTATCATGTATTTTGAGAGTATTTTGTAAGGGATAGAGTATTTGGAACATTGTTGGACCATTCCTTCTCAACTCAGTTCCTGGACACCACTGGTATCTTGTTCAATCATGTTTCACAAACTAAGCACTTGGACAGGCTGGTACAAGGCTGGTATCTGCAGTGCCAGGGCCCGTGGAGACAATAACCGTCATCCATCTAGAGGAATCTCCCCCTCCCCATTACAAACAAAGACTGAGATTGTGGACCCTTGGGGGGTGGTAAAGTGTGACAAAGGGGACTCGTCTAAAAAATAAATGAGCAAATGGGGAAGAAATCTTGCTTGAAATCAACTTGAGACTGTGTTTTTCTTGACTATAAATTAATAAAACTAAATAAATACGAAGGCAGAGGATCACGGAGGCACACAGATTATGACTCGGTCAGGTCACAGGTCACAGCTGAATTCTGTCTATCTAATACCCGTTTGCGCACAACCTTTGATCTAAGCACTCCCGTCTGTGATATTTCTGATTAATAAGCAGGAGAGAATAATGTAGGTGATGTATTCACACAGAAAGACTTACAGATACAGAGGTGCATTTATGAATCATTTATAGTATCTGTGCTGTGGATGAAAGAAACATCATGCTACTCTCCTCTCTTTTTGGTGCAAGGCAGCACTCAGTAGTATAATCTATAAATACAGTCTGCCCTCACACAGAGATACATTTTTTTAATTTAAGTCTAATTTTAAAGTAAACAAAGTGCCATGTTTTTGTGCCACCACCAAATTGTTGATCTTTTAAAGGGAGGGATGGATGGAGGGATGGATGACCAATAACTACATCCACAAAACTAGCAGCACATGTAAAATGTAAAGCATGCCACTGTCCTACCTTCTCTGGGTGGTGGTAACCAGGGGGTAGAAGTGCAGATCTAGCTGTTGGCAAACACACTGTCTGCCGTTTAACATGACTGCTCCCCCAGAGGAGAGGCGATAATCTCTTAACAGCATCGTCTTCCTGTGAGTAATAAAAAACTTGAATTAACTGAATAATTTCTACGCATTATTTTGGAGATATTTATGTAAACATAATGCTTTATAACTGCAACTAATGCTCAATAAAATAGTACAGTAGCAAAAACAACAGTAGCAGCTCCAACTTACCCTCGCAATGCTGCTCCAGACATGATGTACCAATTTGCGGCGCATTGAAATAGTGATGCACACAAATCTCCGCTGGACCAATGAGTGACAGCCTGGCAGCCAATCAGAAGAGAGATTAGGGAGGGAGTTCCTGCAACACCATGCCGCTCTGAACCAGTGCGCGGATCGATGGAGGTACTTTTTAATTTCATAATCCTTATATGTAACATCACGGATTTAAAGCCGTTTAAAATACGTGTGTGTAGCCTTGTAATATCCTAAACACTCGCCCCAGAAGCGCTACGTGGTCATCACAATGAATCATTGTAACATATCGCACGCGAATCTTATGCCCTTGCACTAAATCACAGGACTAACACTTCGATGCTCGATGAAAAAAGCCTGAAATCTTCCTTTATCCTGTAGGTGTAATGATCCTTTATATTTATATTTGTCATGTAGGTGTAATGATCCTTTGTCCTTTATATTTATCGCAGTGTTGCTGTCGCAGGTCTGTCGCTGATAAATTGTTCCATCGCAAGTAATCGCGCGCTGTGAAGGGCATTAGCGCACCAGAAGCAACTACCCCTCCTATCACTACCTACCCCTCCTACCACTTACTACCCCTCCTACCACTAACTACCCCTCTTATCACTACCTACACCTCCTACCACTTACTACCCCTCCTACCACTAACTACCCCTCCCACCACTACCTACCCCTCCCATCACTTACTACCCCTCCCACCACTACCTACCTCTCCCACCACTTACTACCCCTCCTATCACTACCTACCCCTCCCACCACTAACTACCCCTCCCACCACTACCTACCCCTCCCATCCCCTCCTATCACTAACTACCCCTCCTACCACTAACTACCCCTCCCACCACTACCTACCCCTCCCATCCCCTCCTATCACTAACTACCCCTCCTACTACCCCTCTCATCACTATCTACCCCTCCTACCACTAACTACCCCTCCTACCCCTGGATCATAAAAGGTATCACTGTCCTAATTACGCGAGTGGTTTTATGTTTTCCGTCACGCGTCGGGAGAGTCTACAAAGCCACGTAACTAAAGTTTTAATCCAGGTAATCTCCCTCTCCGACCACTAACTACAGCTCCTCTAGTTCAGTACAACGTAACTAAAGTTTTAATCCAGGTAATCTCCCTCTCCGACCACTAACTACTGCTCCTCTAGTTCAGTACAACGGGCTTTGCAGTCTGAACAACTCTCTGCTGGTTTGCTGAGATGTTCTATCTAGTAGATCTTGGTAATACCGCCACTGAAGGTGTAGAGTTTGGTTCTTGCTCAGACACTAGGACGCAAGTCTCCCGTTTGTCATATGTTACACCTTCATAAATAAATGAAGTCCTTATTTAGTGTGCATGTGTATCTTTCAGGCACTTTAGAGTGAAGAGAGCGGCGACGGTTTGAAGACACTGAAGGGAACCGAACCGCATCCGATTACCGCTTGGTCCGCTCGGAGGAGTGTCGCATCGGTTCTGGCTCTTCCGTTATTGCCCGTTATTGTTAGTCTGGCGTGACACACGTCAAATGAGTTTTGTTCTACAAGTTTTGTTTGCGCCTTAAAAGTTCAGTTTAGTGGAGAAGTTTGAACCAGACTTGACAGATTAGTTTTTTCTTCAATCCTGCTTTTGGCGATTTTTAAAATATTCTCCGCCTCACGTCTGAAGAATGGAAGCCACCGGTTATGGATACTACCGTTGTGTCATTTTTATCTCGATGTTTTTGGGGTACGTCTTATACTACTTTAACAGAAAGACATTCTCCTTTCTGATGCCATCGGTTATGGAGGAGATTACACTGGATAAAGAGGAACTCGGTGGGTGTCACTCGTTGAGTTTAAAAACGTGCTGTGTTCATTATATTCCACATCACCGTTAAGAGTTTGGTAGTACATATATGCTTGGTAAGAGTTTACTCTTCATGTTGATTATTTTAACACAATTAAGTTCATCCCAGGGCTAACGGAAAAGGCACAGTGTTTAAATATTACATTTTGTAAAGGGCGTGTTATGCAAATGCTGGTATCCCAAAGGATCTGTCCATAGCAGGTGCAGTGGTTGCTGACAGTAACTTTACACCTTCATACATCAAGACTGCTGATTCTGTTTCATTGATCTTGTTTGCTGTTATCTGAACAGTGGGGTGTCGTGCACTGTTCATATAGCTGCATGGGCTTTGCGAGGATGGCCTCGGTACCGTTTGACCCTTTCCACTGTCTGTGCCCCAGGGCTAATCACCAGCAGTCAAACGCTGGCTTACGCCATCAGCAAGTTCGTGAGTGGCGTGCTGTCCGACCAGCTCAGTGCCCGCTGCCTCTTCTCCGCTGGCCTCTTCATCGTCGGGGTCATCAATGTGCTCTTCTCTTCGTCTTCGTCGGTTGTGGTCTTCACAGGGCTCTGGTTCGTGAACGGCCTCGGCCAGGGATTTGGCTGGCCGCCCTGTGGCAAAGTACTGCGGAAGGTATGGGGCCTTCACTTATGGTATGGGGCCATCACTTATGGTATGGGGCCTTTCACTTAGCCAAGCTCACCACCTTTTGCAGATGTTGCCCACAAGCAGCTGGTATTCAACGGCTTTAAATGTCACGAGCCCCTCCTCTCTGAGCTGGACCCACGACATAATTAGCACCCGTTCTGGAAGCTCCACCATGAAGCAATTTGGTCTGCACCTGTTATGCACAATATGACATTGTGACCTCCATGTGCCCATGGGGACCTGACCCTGCAGTATAGATGAAGGTTGCATACATGGAAGCTTTGGACAAGTTGTACTGATATGTGTCCTGTGTAATGAGTGAGCTGGTTTGTATTAAGGTAGTTTAAAAAATGTTATTTTATTTTTTATGTGTGAAGAGAAACAGATTTTGAGCTTTGAACCCCCAATAATCTAGACCTCCTCCCGTATCTCTTGTACATAAGGACCTGTAGTGAGACAAGGAAAGTAAATGTGCTTTGTGCTCTAAGAGGTTTTGGGTTACACAGACTGGTATTCACAGGGGAGCACGTTCCCAGGGCCAAAAAAGTAACACGCACAGCTGAGAAATGTGGAAACCACAACACGTGGTACCACACAGACACCACAACACCTCTTCATACAAAAGTAGTCAAGTGGCAGCTGTGAATGTCTGACATTTACTACTCATATGGAAATCTTTGGATTTGCCATAACATCACAATATGTAGTGTCTGTAAATCAAGGCTTGAACACAATCGTATAAATGTGGCAATATCAGTGATAACACTGTGATTTGGACCCCCCACCCCCCACATTTGTCTCTCAGTGGTTTGAGCCGTCCCAGTTTGGAACATGGTGGGCAGTCCTGTCCTGCAGCATGAACCTGGCGGGGAGTCTGGGCCCCGTCCTCACCACTGTGCTGGCTCAACACTACAGCTGGAGGGCCGTCATCTCTGTCTCTGGACTCATCTGCATGGTCTTTGCCTTCATCTGCCTGCTGATGGTCAAGAATGAGCCTGGAGATGTGGGCCTTCCCAGCATAGAGCCACGCAGCAGCAAGGGAGCGCTGAACACAGGCAGTATGGGTGGATGTCCAGTATTGATGTATGGGTGGATGTATTGGTGGATGTATGGGTGAATGTCCTGTATGGGTGGATGTCCAGTATGGATGTATGGGTGGATGTATGGGTGGATGTCCAGTATGGATGTATGGGTGGATGTATGGGTGAATGTCCTGTATGGGTGGATGTCCAGTATGGATGTATGGGTGAATGTATGGGTGAATGTCCTGTATGGGTGGATATCCAGTATGGATGTATGGGTGGATGTATGGGTGAATGTCCTGTATGGGTGGATGTCCAGTATGGATGTATGGGTGGATGTATGGGTGGATGTCCAGTATGGATGTATGGGTGGATGTATGGGTGAATGTCCTGTATGGGTGGATGTCCAGTATGGATGTATGGGTGGATGTATGGGTGAATGTCCTGTATGGGTGGATATCCAGTATGGATGTCCTGTATGGATGTATGGGTGGATGTATGGGTGAATGTCCTGTATGGGTGGATGTCCAGTATGGATGTATGGGTGGATGTCCAGTATTGATGTCCTGTTAGGCTGTAGAGTCTCTATATTCTTGCAGTTTACGAAAGTAGAGCAATTAAAATAAGAACAACAAATGTCACAATGTACAGATGAGCTGTATTAAACGCCACACCCTTTGAACAGGGTAATCGCACCTGTATCGCCCTGCAGATTCTGGTTTGGTGTCAGAAAGCAATGCTGTTCTGATCCTCTGCTGTTTCCTCTCTCTTCCAAGCCCCAAAAGATGAGAGCACTCTTACAGAATTCCTGCTCTCTCCCTATCTGTGGGTGCTGTCCCTCGCATACCTGGTGGTGTTTGGAGTGAAGATCGCATGCACTGATTGGGGACAACTGTTCCTCATGCAGGAGAAAGGCCAGTCTGCTCTGATGGGTGAGTCTGGCATGCTGGAAGACCACGTAGTGCATTACTGGAGTCTTTTACATCCAGCTGATGTTATTTTTTAGGGGCAGTTCATGTATGCAGCATCCTTCTGCTGTAATGGACATGTTCAGTGTAATATGACACATCCTAAATGGACTCATTGCAGTTTTGGTCTGTGTAGGTAGTTCTTACATGAGTGCCCTGGAACTGGGCGGATTTGCTGGGAGTATTGCGGCAGGTTTTCTCTCTGACAGAGCTGTTGCACGAGTGGGTAAACGCATCACTGTAAAAACACCCTGAAGCAAGCCCACATAATTATAGTTCATCTGCATAGCATGGCATCTAAAGTGGCCTGTTGTCTTTTAATAGCAAGGACTCGGTAGCCATGGCAACCCTCGGCATGGCCTCCTCTTAAGTATGATGGCGGGTATGGCGGTGTCTATGTATCTCTTCCGGGTCACCATTACACCAGAGGAACCAACGGTAAGCAGGTTAATTTATTGATGTGAATAAGTCTAGGACAATGTCAATGTTTCTGACTGGTTACTGTTCCAGGTCTAATATACTGATGTTAAACCACCGTTCTAATTAGACTTGCAAATTAGCTTGCATGTTGAGTCAGGGAAATTTTAGGATTAGGAAGCTTGGCCTTAAAGTAACTTTGACACACACATGCTGACTAACCATGTACATCAACCTCTATACTACGTCACTAGCATGGATGTAGCATTGCTAACCATGTACATCAACCGCTATACTATGTCACTAGCATGGATGTAGCATTGCTAACCATGTACTTCATCCTCTATACTACGTCACTAGCATGGATGTAGCACTGCTAACCATGTACATCAACCTCTATACTACGTCACTAGCATGGATGTAGCACTGTTAAGGGCCGTCTCTACATCCCTGAAACATGCATTATCTGTTACTACTTGATCCCATGATTACACACTGCTGCTTTCCTGACATCAAGATCTGATCTTTTTTTTAGGAAACTCCATTGTGGGCTACTGCTCTCCACCCTGTCTCGGTCCTCACTGGTGTTTCTGAGAAGGAGGTGTGGAAATCTTTGCAGTTTAATTTGAACAGTGTTAACCAGATATCTCAACACTCTTCCTGGAGAACTCCTTAAATGCAGTTTAGCTACAACCCATTCCTAATGCTCCTGACTAATAGCCAAGACATTCTGAGGACAGATCTCTCCAAGAGCAGATGCCCGACGTAGACCATAATGCATAATGATTCATTTAAAGGCATTTTGAACCTTGGATCAACTCCCTTGCAACTAAATCTTCTCTTGTATCTAGATTTGGATATTAGCCCTGGGTGCTGCTTTTGGGTTCTCCTCATATGGTCCAATCGCATTGTTTGGGGTAATTGCTAATGAAAGTGCTCCCTCCAACTACTGTGGGACCTCACATGCCATTGTAGCCCTCATGGCAAATGGTAGGTGTCTATTTGTTTTATGCCATATTTCTTAGATCTTGCTTAAAACACATCATTGGTAGTGGTTGGTCTATAACTCTATTTGTTTGAATGCAGCGCTTGTTATGAAGGACTCAGAACCTTCTAGAAGGTCACATGAATCTCTGCCTGTGTTGCTGTAGTTGGAGCTTTCCTAGCCGGACTGCCATTCAGCACCGTTGCTAAGCACTACAGTTGGGACACGGCTTTCTGGGTGGCCGAAGTGACCTGTGCAATCACCACCGTGTGCTTCTTTGCACTTCGCAACATGTGCACCAAGATGGGCCGGGAGCACCAAAAGGTAGAATGATCTCCAAAATCAGATGATGGACCCCGATCTGACTGATCTCCATAATCAGATGATGGACCCCGATCTGTTGATATCCATAATCAGATGATGGACCCCGATCTGATTGATCTCCATAATCAGATGATGGACCCCGATCTGATTGATCTCCATAATCAGATGATGGACCCTGATCTGACTGATCTCCATAATCAGATGATGGACGCCAATCTGACTGATCTCCACAAATGGATCGTGGATGATGATCTGACAAGCAGTGGCTTTTTACAATCAGTTCTGAGCTGAAAAATGCACTTTCCATATGTATGCCATTAGTTATGAAAGCGCTAATTCATTTTACTGTCATGGAAACAGACTGCTTATATGTTTAGTATACCTTCATCACTTTCCACTGAAGAAAAATAATAAAACATGGTATAATTAACACTTAAGTAATAATAGTTAAATCGTCAGATTATACAGTTATTGCAGCAATACAGCTGGTAAGGTATGCCTAAAACTAGTTTCTAGATACAGTAGTTTTAAAAAGCATCCAGGTCATCAAACATTTGTGGTATGTTTGGTTAATAATTAAAATGGTCAGTAAGGATTATTTATGTTAATCTAAATTAAATGTGTGGCTTAATGCCACCTTTTGGATGGCAGATTTAAATCATAGATTAAAATAAGAATAAGATGTGCCTTTGAAGAAAGTCCATTAGCTCTATTTCAACTTCTCTATTGTTGCTCTGTGTGAAATTCTTGTGAAACTTTCTGTGACATTATAAGCGCAAATGAGAGGACACAGATTCTAGTTACCGTAATTGCATTGAGAGTAGGAGAGACTAGGAGAGAATACCAGAGGTCAGATGCATGAATGCTTACAGGAGTAAATGTACTGCAGTTCCATTTACATTACATTACCCTTACACATTCCTTCATCACATGCAAGCTACTGCATATTTAATGACTGAAAACATTTTTGGCTCTATTTTTCATACTGTTATTTTGGTTTTCTGAAAAACTGAAAAAGTAGAGGCTACATAAAGTCAAAATCTACTCAACTCAACTGAAATATTGTTTTATCAAGGAAATGATTCCTTGGAAATCATGCTTTCTTTTCTTTGATGTTCAAGTTCTGAAGTCTCATGACCAGAATACATTTTACCCCACTTATCTTAACATTAAGCTCTAACATCTAAATTAATCTAAGATGAATTTCAAAATGTCATATGACTCATTTTGTAATTTATAAGGCAGCACAATGTATCAAATTACTGTATTTATTTACTATTAAAGTTAATTCTAATTTAAAATCGTATGAGTATACTTGAGAGCCAAATAAGACTGGGATCTGGAAGGGAGCAAGAAATTAAAATTCACAAACTGATTAAGCGTAAATGAAATAAAGTACTATCGTATACTGAGATGCTGTCAGAATGCGATAACGGCGCATTCAGCGAAACGTACAGAGTGTTGTTTTCTTGGACGTCAAAGAGCTTGTGTATATAGCGTAACGCGTGCTGTAGGTGGCAGTGCTGTGTTGGAACAGCCACATTCGTATCGTCACACAGCCGAAGAAGAAGTGGCTCCTCAAAGCGGATGTGGCTTTTTTTCAACTTCCTTTCTCTTCTGCAGCTCGTCAGGCTTCATCATGGTCGGTACCGCAGCTTAAATCAGATTAAAGAAATATCTCATTTAACTTTGCATTTAAGGGATGAGTCCAGCTGTGTACAATAGTTTATGATTAAGATCGTTTCGGTGAAAAAGAAAATGTGCTAAATGTTGGTTATTTGTTGTTTAATTGGTTATTTAGTGTCTACGGCGCTGTTAGCTACGGTGGCTAACGGCTGTAACGCGCACGAGGCCGTCCTGGTTCGGCTCGCGCCGTTTTGTGTCTTATGTTTCATAGCAAGAACAATTGGGTAGAACAATTAAAAACTAAATGTTTGAAACGTGTATCATATTTTTGCATTTTAAAACAAGCCTTTTATTCACTCCTGGTTTTGTCGGTTCAGCCACCCAAGGACTCGAAGCAGAAGAAGGATTCAGGGAAGTCCAAGAAGGACAAAGACCCGGTCAACAAGTCCGGGGGCAAAGCGAAGAAGAAGGTACCGCACCCCCCCCCCCCCCCCCCCTGTAATGGACCGGTACCTGTACTGGGCCGCTCCTTAGACGACGAGCCCCTTCCGTGTCCTTAATTGTCATACTACAATGTCTGTATTCAAATCACGTGGTAATTCTGACATGGCCGTAAAATAAATACTCGACTCATTTCTGCTTGACTTTTCTTTAGTTTACCCTTTGATTTGTGTGTCTTCCTGTTGAGTAGAAGTGGTCCAAAGGAAAGGTGAGGGACAAGCTGAACAACTTGGTCCTCTTCGACAAGGCTACATATGACAAGCTGTACAAAGAGGTGCCCAACTACAAGCTCATCACGCCTGCCGTTGTGTCAGAGAGGCTGAAGATCAGAGGCTCTCTCGCCAGGGCTGCCCTGCTGGAACTGCTTGGCAAAGGTGAGGGATCCTCTAACGCCCGACCATTACAGAACATAACAATGCACCTCAGTACGCATGTGGCTGTTGGCAGTAGTTCATGGATTAATTTTTATATGCTTACCATTTATTTGATACCGTTTTATGCTTTTTAATACAAGCTGTTTCAAATGTCACTATAGGGCTTTTATTCTTCTAATCTATTCTTCTCAACTTAAGGGATGATCAAGTTGGTGTCCAAGCACAGGGCCCAGGTGATCTACACGCGTAACACCAAGGGCACAGATGAGGCAGCACCAGAGAAGGAAGCATAATCAGGTAATTATCATGGTCCCAGTGTCATCCGTGTGTTACACTCTAACAATGTCTAACGTGGTGTTTCCCCTCTTACCCTTTTAGGATCCACTCTGGCATGTTTGAGGAATTTGTATAGTTAAATAAACAAGAAAAACAAAGATTTTTGACTTGTGTATGATTTTGAGGTTTCAGTATGTTTTTGCATCTCCAGGAACACTTATATTTTACAAGTTTTATATTACATGGTTGTAATAATGAAGTGTGGGCAACCCATGCCTGTTCAGTGGAAACCTTTCAGCGCTTTAGGTATTTCAGAGACTTGGCTAGGGAACCTAATCTGAAATCGTAATGATAGAAAGTACCAAGCTGGACCAAACCAATAGTTGAAAGTACCAAGCTGGACCTTATCTGTAAATAAAGGAATGTTGGACCAACCTGGGAAATTGGCAAACAAATCAGATGGTCATGTCCAGCAGACTCCTGGTAAATCTAAATTCTTTGAAGAGTTTATGTTGGTGAAAGTAAGAACAATAGTACTTAATTAAATCGAAATTTTATCTGTTGACATTGGGTGAGTGCATGAAATGTGCGAGTGGTTTGAACAGTGTTAAAATCTACATCAAAGGTCTAACACTAGAGCCTCCACAAGATCTTCAATAGTAGGGGTCTTCTGTAGCATTCCTAAAAAGGCAGAAAAGTTAATTAAAGAAGAGATGCAAGTTATAATGGGAACTGAACAGTGGAGAGATGATTAGAGTTTACCTTCAACCATGAGTATGGGCTCCTTGGCCCCCCCATGTGCCAGCATCTCTCTGCGGAAACGCTCTCCCATGGCCCTGAAAAAGGAAAAGTTCAGGGGCTTGATGTTTTCGAAGTTTGACAATTGCTGGAATTTTGGCTTGTTAAACAAACTGCTATCTGAATTGTTCATTTGGATTGTCAAATACAAGCAAGAAATGTACCACCTCATTATTTCAGCATGAAACGTGACATTAAGATTGTGCACATTTTACAGTTTATTTTCAAAATGCACAAACATCTGGTCTAAGGCAGATGGGTGGTGCCCTCATCTGTTAAAGGGGTCCTTCAGGAAGCACTGCCTCCACACCATGGAGGCCACAGCTCTGGACAGGAGGTAGGAGTAGTACTTGGCACCATAGCCAATCAGATGGCTGAATCTCAGTTGCCACGCCTACAATTGAGGACCGACGCATCAGTGATGTTCTAAGATGAATGAGTAGCATAGTAATATTTAATGTATGATGACTTACAGTATTAGGAACATATGGTAGTCCATAAAATTTCTCTTGCACATCTTTTAGAATTTCAGTGGTGGTTCTTTTTTTTGGTGTGCCATGATACACCTGGTCTAAGGCAGCATAGAAAATCTGAAAGGAGCAAAAAAAAATCTGGTTTTTAAGAGAGAAATTAGCTTTACCTGGAATTGCAGGTACAGTACCTAGCTGGCATTACCTGGTCGTCATTGGAATTACAAGGTGTGATGTCTAATTTGGAGAGCTGGTTACCTGTAGCTGGGTGTCGGCGGCCCAGCACACCCTCTTGGACCGGCACAGGTGGGACACCATGATCTCCGGAAGAGGCTGGAGATGGATGTACAACTGCATGTCAAACCCACTGCAGCATCCATTTGTTTAGTGTCTTTTTAACTAATGTCCTAAATAAGACGGCATCTCTGTAGTAACGTACCTCCCCTGTCTGGTAGTGGCGAGCAAACTGACTCAGAACACGATAGTCCGAGGCGAAGAACTCCATGAGAATAGATGGGACTTCAGCAAAGTCTGTGGAGCACCTGGTGCCTGAACAAACGTGTATGAATTTAAAGTTGATGAGTGTCGTCTATTTTAGTTTGATTATGTATCTTTCATCCTCATCTACAACTTTGGGGAACTGAACCAGACTATATTTTTGTACTGTTGTAGCTAATAACACAGCAGAGTTAATAAAACATTAGGTCTTCTATACAGGAGCTTAATAATCAGCCCTCAGGTGAACTAGAATGTTGTCTAATTAGCTGATGAGATAAAATGTATTATCTTACTAATGCACTGGAAATAAACTGCAGTGGTGTGTTAATAAACTACAGTGGTGAGCTCCATCAGACCTGGAGTTCAAGAACCTGGTTGTTTGCCTGGTCTGCATTCGAGAGTAAAAAAAAGTTAACTAGAATGTCCAAAAAGTAAATAAGTCCAGTATTCACCGGTCACGTGCTGGTAGCGAGTCCGACCCAGCATGGAGTGCATGGCGTGGCCCATCTCATGGAAGAGGTTCTCCACCATGCCAGGGGTGAGAAGAGAAGGAGTCCTGCCAGCAGGGGGCGGTAGACTCAGCATCAGAACCACCACGGGCAGCTGGTACTGCCCGTCCTCCTTCAGCCGCCCTCCACGGATAGTGAAGTGACAGTCCTGTCGGGCCAGAGTCCAGGTGAGAGGTGTGAGGTGCAGCTCTCGTGAGCAGCAGAGGAATTACACTGGTCTTTACCTGGTGTGGTTTATCAGGACGGCAGAAGAAGTCACAGTAAATGTATCCCAGCAGTCCCTCAGTCTCATGAAGAACAGCCTGACACAACCATCACTAACCAGTCAGTTTGTGCAATATACAATTTGCACTTAATATGTAACTGAAAAAAAGATATTGTTGCACAGAAGCTAATAATTTTAGAATTCAAATGTCAAATGCAAAAAAGTAATGACGAATCAAATCTGCTGTTTCCAGCTACCTGTTAGGTACCACGCTGTTAAAGACAAGATCTCACCAGCTTTCTGACATCATCACTCCACACCTCTCCGGCCATCGGTTCCTCAGCGTGGAAGGAGACCCCGAGCAGCTTGTGGAACAGTGTGTCTAGCCCGTGCATGCATGCGCCCAGGGAGAAGTAGGGGCTGTACAGGGCCGGGTTAACGCTGCACCTGAAACCAGAACCTGCTCAGTGCAACTCAGCACAGAATGGCGTGTCTCACACCCAGTTGCCCAAGAAACAGCATGGCTATCGTTTTGCATTTTCTCAACTTTTAACACTCCTGATCCAGCACAATCAATACCTAAACATCCATCTTTGGACTGAATTACGTGCACTGAAGTATAGAAAATATATAGCTGTAGCTACCCAGAAGTGGATGTGTGAAATTCAGACAAACCACATACTAGAGGTGATCCCCTTGTACATTTCTGTTGTCAAATTGAGGGTTTAGGAAAGGCAGGTGAACTTACTTGTCACCTCGAATGGTGCCACTGAGGAAAGGGTGATCCCACGGCATTAGCTCCTGTATTCAGTCAAAAGTACACACGTCAAGAATGCGCTACCCAGCAAGTGAGAGATACAAAAAAATCAATTTGCTAAGAAAACAAACATACAGAGTTCACAGAATGGGTTCTTGACTTCATATCCTTCATCATTTTGAAATCCCTGGCAGTTCTGTAGTCAGAAAAGAAGGAATGTAAATCAGATTAAATTTTTTGCCTCCCATTACTTTACATTTACATTTGTGAAATGTACCTGTCCGAGAGTTTCTCAGTAAGCAGCGCTAAAAACTTCATCACAGTCTCTGAAAAGTGGCACATGGAAAAATCTCATGCAAGAAGGCCACAATTAAGCCACAGAAAACCACACAAGTAATTGCAAGCAGTTATGGGACAGTCATGTGGATTGCACTGACAGACAAGGCCAGATTACCTGGTGTTTTCGCCATTGTTCCCTTCAAAGCTCTGTGTGCAAACGACTCATAGCCCACAAGATTTGCCAGCTCATGTCTGTAAGCCAAAAGCTCATCAAGGCAAAGCAGCAGACTTGGGTTTGGATAGAGAAAGATTTTATACGCTGCCTCCCGCACCTAGCAGAGCAGACGAAAGACTCCTTAACCCACAGTGCAGACATGCAAATACAAGCAAAAAGACAAGGGCAACTTCAATCTCAAACACAGGTACGTCCAAGCGACATGCTGGACCAGAAATCCAGGAGTCTTCTCTGCACATACCATTTCATCAGGAGAATCAGCATGCAGCCCCCTGATCTGAACAGAGTCCCCATCAACTGAGAAACAGTGGCGAAGGTGTTCAGGCAGGGAGAGCTTCTCTACTGCCTGTGGAAGATGAGAGCCCTGCAGAAACGCATAGCTCAGATCCAACAGCTTCACGTTCAGGTTGACAACTTTACTTCTCTAAAATCACACAATCAACAAATCAGTTCAGCCTCCCTGCCAACAATGTCCTGAAGTCAAAACCGAACGAGTTCATGTGACAAACCCAGAAGACATTTGTACTTTTGCTTCATCCAAATGTATCCCGCTGATCTCAAAGTCAGACATGAACAGTTCAGCAACTCTCCTAGAAAGAGAGAGAGAAATGATTTACACAGTCACACTTCAGGAGAAACGCACATTTACATTATGTCATAGGTTCTCACTCGTTTGGCTAATTTTACATCTTGTGGTGGTGATGCTTTAGTCAAGCCCCCTTCATAGAGCTTACACTATACCTGCCTTGTGTCTGGATCTAGTGTGGCCAATACATCCTCCCTGTCCAACACGTTCTTCAAGCTCTGACACAGTTCCACATTTGTGTTGAGTCTGTTATAGTCTCACACACGCGCGCACACACGCACACACACACACACTATGTTCCACATGTGTAAAAAATGTGTTGAATATACAATTCTGAGTAAATCTAACATGAAACTTACTTTTCCACAGCTGTGCCAATATCAACACACGTCTTTTCAGCTGCCTTTCGGTATTCGGCATCAGGATGTGCAACTTTAATGAAGTCTGCCTGTGATGAAATAACACAATAAGAGCTAAACTCATTTCTAATGACCCTTAATGATATGAGTACATGAACTGCAGCAATCTTCATTTTACCAGATCTGCCACTTTACACAGGCAGTCGGAGAGCCGGTCAAACGTCTCCACCGTCGTTGCACTGGGTGGACTCTCGCAGGCCCGGCGAACCAACACCTCTGTTTCCTGGAGTGCTCGAAGTTTGACAGCTTGGAACCCACTGGGACTATTCAGCTGAGGACTTCCAAACAAGCCCTATGGACAACGGCATCACAAACACTTCATACCCTAAATGATTTCTCTAAAACACCTGTCATTTGTGTGTGAGTATGAGTGAGTGTATCTGTGTGTGTATATATCAGGCGTACTCAACTAAATTTGTCCGCGGTCCAATTTTGGCAGATACCTGTGACCTGAGGGAATGCTGCGGTGGGTGTGACCTGAAATAAATGCTACGGTTTTGTTTTGGTCCGTATCCAGTTAATCAGGAATGAGATTGGGTCCGGACAGGACTGCGTTCGGGTCCGGATCCGGACCGCGGTCCGCCAGTTAAGTACCCCTGGTATATATGATTGAGTGTGAGTGAATGTGTGTATGAGTGAGTGAGTGTGTGTATGTGTGAGTGAATGTGTGTATGAGTGAGTGAGTGTGAATGAATGTGTGCATGAGTGTGTGTGTGTATATGTGTGTATGATTGAGTGAGTATGTGTGTGTGAGTGACTGTGTGTATGTGTGTGAATGTGTTTATGAGTGAGTGTGTGTATGTGTGCATGAATGTGCATGAGTGATTGTGTGTGTATGTATGCGTGAATGTGTTTATGAGTGAGTGTGTGTATGTGTGCGTGAATGTGCATATGAGTGACTGTGTGTGTATGTGTGCGTGAATGTGTTATGAGTGAGTGTGTGTATGAGTGACTGTGTGTATATGTGCGTGAATGTGTTTATGAGTTAGTGAGTGAGTGTATAAGTGTGTGTATGAGTGAGTGTGTGTGTGCGTGAATGTGTTTGTGAGTGAGTGAGTGTATGAGTGTGTGTATGAGTGAGTGAATGTGCGTATGAGTAAGTGTGTGAATGAATGTGTATGAGTGTATGTATATGAGTGCGTGAATGTGTGTATGTATATGTGTGTATGATTGAGTGTGTGTGTGTGTGAATGTGTGTATGTGTGCATGAATGTGTGTATGAGTGAGTGTATGTGTGTGCAGCGAAAGGAAAACTTGCCCCATTATTTTGTAACTGGTCCAGTCTTCGCCTCTGCTGTGCGTTGAAAGCTGCTCCAACAGGAGACCAAGTAATAAAACGTCTGCATACTGTATCTGAACGTTTAAAGCATTTGAGAGCGTGTGTCAACATGGCCATTAAAGCTCATCACACACACACCTATCCTGCTGGTCAGGTAGAGGTTGTGCTCATGCTAGCTAGCTAATTCTTCATGTTTTCAAGGTTATTTAAAGCTGGTAAAGTTTTATAAGTGTGTCAGAATCGCATATTAATTTCCCATATAAAGCTGTGTGATGAAGTGTCCGTCCTATCGTGTGTTTAATGCTCTTATAACCTTGGAGAGTCACAACATTTCTTCCTCACACTCGAGCTAGCAGGTTAGTTTCTTTACCTCGTCTGCGCTTTCGCGTCCAACCAGATTTACGACCTGATGCACCGGTCACCCTGTAAGCAATTATCAGTGAAAGGAAATTTAAAATAATTTCTATTTAAGTATATTCCCTCACAATTCCAACACCACTGTAGTTTACATTACCATTTTTGTTTGCAATAAATCTTGCAACCCCGTTAGACACAAAGTAAAGTAAGCCGCATGTTTCACTTCAGCACTTTCCTTAAAATGCAAGCTGAGCATGCGCACAAATAGTGTTCATTAATGTAGTTCACCTTCTTTTATTCTGTAAAAACAAAGCAGATCTACCAACTTTGAACGAAACCCTAAATCTATAATAACAGAGGCCTAATAATAATTTGGGTTCAACTATATTTACAGTTGTGCTTTTAGTACAACAACTTACCTGACTGAATTCATGAAGGTTTGATACCTGATGGGTTGAGTCAGGCTGCTATGAAGAAATCAACTTGACTAACTACAACCATCAGTTTCCCATTCACAGCTACTAGCCTAATTTTTATTTTTTACTCCAAAGGCTGAAAGGTATCCAAACACACGCTACTCAATGCTTCTCCATTTCTCTTTTCCTAATATATTTCAGAAGTTTCCAGAAGTAGTTCACCACCATTATTATGCAGTGTCAGTGTGTTCTATGGTTACGCTAGACACTAGACATGAGGCAAATATCTAGTGTTAGATATTTTGGAAAACTGCAAACTCACATAAACAACTCATGATTTATCTAGGAATAATTTTTAAAGGGATGTGCAAGATTATTTTCTATCCTCATCCAATGTTTAATCACTAGGTTTATCTGCAGTGAATGTTGCCTTATCTATACATCTATCTAGGTTTGTTTCTAATTGTCTGAAGTGTGTGTGTTCTCCTAAATACACATTTATTTTTTGAGTGCCATGTTCCACTCTGCTTTTTTATGTATTTGATAGCATGTTACAGTGGTTCAGCAACTATGATGCATCACTTAATTAAAAAATTAACAATTGACCTTTTGCAAAAGCAAGTTTGAACTGTTGGACATGTTCATAATGTATAGAGGACAAAATCATTTTTGACACTGGTACCTGTTATGTAACAAAATAATACAAAGGATGCCCACACCCTAAAAACTTACATAAATCTTCACAAAGCTGTAGAAACAAAAGCTGTTAACTATTTTAGAGAAGAATCAGACACCAATTCTTGGAAATATGCTATAAAAAATAAATCAAAGTTTTCCTAACAGACTATCATGTTTGCAGTTACATCCTGCCCAGGCAGACTTGAATGATCTCAGCCCTTTTCTGTTCTCAGAATTTCCTAAAATAATGAGATTAAGTCTTACAGGGTTCCCACATCTCGGTTAACATCAAATTCAAGGACCTTTCAATGACTTTCCAGGACCAACTTCCTCAAATTCAAGGACTGCACCTGGCACCATTTACCTACTGTTACCCCTGAATATGTTGTCAAAAAACAATGTTAATTCAATGCAAATTCAAAAGACCGAATGCCATTTCAAGCCATGCATCCTGAAATGTTCTGTGCATGACGTTAAGCACTGATTAAACGAAAACTTAATTCACACACAACATGTCTGGCAATTTAGCAGTGTACCTGTGAGAAGGTGACATTCACGTAAAGCGGCTACACATACGTTAACTACATACAGGAAACACTAGCTTTCGGTGCTGAACAAACAAACAAATTTCTCTACAGGAGAATGACCAAACTTTTGCAAAGTAAGTCGGCATAGGCCCTGTAGAATCAATATCATTTTAAATGAACTTGTGCTGGCACGTTGACAGTAGACAAATAATAATAATACACATATGCATATACACATACAGTACATACATAAAACAGAGGAGCAAAGCCATATAATGAGATTAGATTAGAGAAATCTGGTGTGAGATGATTCTTGCATTTTCCAAGTTTTTTAATCTACTTAATGATTCTTAATTAATTCAATCATAAAGAGAAAAGAAGGCTTTAAACCACTTCACTTACTGTAGTGAATGTGGTATTTTGCTAAAAGTACAACTACATTTATGGCATCAGAGAAATCCGAACTTAAAATGTAAAATCCAAAGTAAAATGGTATCAATGAATCCACATCAAGTTTAAATCTTCTTTCAAGAAACACGGCTACAGGATATATCTTATTTATTATTTTGAAATGAGTCCCTTTTACTTTAGAAGATATGGGCCATTTGACAAGCCATTGTGGTTTTATAATTTGTATTAGTATGTTTCTTTAAAGAATCTCATTCATTCAACTCTGAATATAAAATGACATTTTTGATTAATTGAATTAATGCTAAAGGAATCACTTTGCAGACTTTCTTAAAATCTTTATAATAACTATCATATCAGATCATATTTTTCAACAAAGGATGAGAAATTTTAAACATTATGACAATCTTTTTCATAGCAATCTTTTGTAAGTATTGACTTCCTACCAACTTTGACTTCCTACCAAGGACCTGTGGGAACCCTGGTCTTAAGAAAAGAGGGGTTCATTTGCATAGCCCCTTAATCATATAGACAATCCTGTTTTGATTCAACTTTTGGATGTTTAGTTACAATAATATTCACTATAACATTGTAACTGTGTTATACCTGCTGTACGATTTCACATCTCCACTCCATATATATATACACACACACACACACACCTATTCATGGAATGAGAAACAGGTGTCACAACCAATTTTATTGGCTTATTTTAACCAAACAATACACAGATACATCTATTAACAATGATCAAAAAGAAACTGTACATTTGTACTTGCACAGGAATATTGCTACTGCTGGTATGAGTGCAGTACAGTTTGAGAGATTTTAGGATTGATCATCTGATTACCCCGAGAAGGGACCAGACTTAGCGTATCAATAACGATTTACTCAAAATTAAGTACGTATTAGCTTTGCTAAGGACAATGTTCCATTTTACCATCCTGACAATGTACCATTACACACTGCATATAAAGTCAAAAAGTCCTTTTCACAGCTATACAAATCTATTGTGGTGCTATCACAGAAGAGACTAAATCAGTACACGCAATGCACAGGTCTTACATGAAGAACTCCAGGACTAGATATAAGGTTTATTAAGCAGAATTGTTAGAGGAAACTGCATTGGTACAAGAGTTAACATATGGAACACAGCTTACAAACATTCTACATGTAATCATTCTCATTATAAACAATAAACAATGAGTAATTCACACCTCCCTCCCCAGCATCGCACACACAGGTTACACATGCGCATACACACACAAACACACACACACACACAGAAAAAAATCCCTCATAGAGCCAATGGAATGTTAGTCATTCGGGCAAGCCTGAAACGTTTCCCAGCTGTCTTTGTGAACGCCATGGTTGCATGTGCGTGGCGCGGTAACCTGCCCCGTCCCTCCCGCTTTGAAAGAAAACAACAAAACAAACACCCCTGACATTTTCAATGACGATTATTGTTCTGGAGATGTAAAAATGTGGGATGCGATGAAATCCCTCTCAAAATTCATCTTTTCTTTCATAAAAAATGTGTCTCTACAATCAAACTACTAAAAAACCTGCCTTTAGAAAATAGTAGATAAAAATATTCCCCTGAATTGTACAAGAAAAGAGGTACAGGGAGTGCTGATCCAGAGATGACCCGGACAGCTGATCAGAGATGACCCGGACAGCTGATCAGAGATGGACCCGGGCTGGTGCTATTCCGCTGCATCATCTTTCTCGTCCGAAGCTTCTGTTTCTGGTGCCTGGAAAACAATGATTAACTATTTATAACAATTTTTCTTAAACACAACTGCTTTCATAAAGCCCAGTGTTTCCTAAAAGCCGGTGGGGTTTGACCGGACCTCGTCCTCGGGTTTGGTCTCGCCATTTTCAGCAGGGACATCTTCCTTCTTCTGCTCATCTTTTGCCTTTTCTGGCTCCTTGGCTTTCTTGGGTTTGGCAGGTGCCTTCTACACACAACATACATTTAGAAAGTATTTCAATGTAGCACGTACGTCCACAGGAGTGGAGCAGGAAGGATGGACCTCTTACCTTTGGCTTGGGCTCTGCCTTTGGAGGAGCTGGTTTCTAAACACCAGGGTTGGGGAAAAAACACAATAGAATCAATACTGTATTTTGCTAATTAAATTGGTTGCTCATTTTGAATATTTTTGTTACATGCGATTTCTGCTTACATTTACCAATCTTGCTGATCTCCGTTTAGGCTGAAAAAAAACAATAGAGGAAAAATGTAACACAAATGTTACTTCTGCCACCATAAATTTTAACTTATTGTTTAACATAAACATTATTAACTCAGTAATTATACACGTAAGAGGCAGCTTACCTCACTGACTTCAGTACTATCATTGTTCGCCTGCAAAGTAAATGAGTGTAAATGTAAAAATAGAGAATAAGAACTTTTCTACATCATCTTGACGTCCATGTGACGCCCTGTGATGTAAAATATTTTGCATCTATTACTAAAAAAATGAAAAAAAGTGGGTTTGTCCTATGTTGATCTTGCAGCGCGCCATTACTCGTATTGGGTAGTGCTTGTACACACCGGTAGAGGGCGTGCGGTGCCCTCACACTCATTTAGGCGCTACAGAAAGACTTGGCCTAAAGAAAGCGGCCTGCGCGGTATCATATGAGTTGTGCATTGCCGCCACCTCCTCTAATGAAGCACTTCACGTCAGGAGAACAGCCGGAGACTCGGAAACACCAGCCATGGTGGAGGAGGATCGCCATTGCTTCACCTCAGACTCGCACGAACAAATGCTGTGGCGACGCATTCACGACGTCAATAAAGAGACTGGCGTGTTTGATATTTACACCAGTCCGCTGCCTCCACACACACACACACACACACACACACATACACACACACGGACGTTTCCCTCCACACTCCGGTGTTAGAGGAGCGAGTACCCGGGCAGCCATGACACCAGCACGGCGCTCGTACATTCACTTCAACGTTTTACACGCACATCAGGAACATGATACACGATAGATGTTTGAAGGAAAATGATAAAGTACAAATCAATTTTACTACGAAAAAAAAAGAATTTACGTTATCAAAAATGTTGAATCACATAGAGGATAGACGAAAGAAACATTAAAGTACGCCTAGTTATACTCCTTTGTCTGGATCTGTAATTCATACATTTGTAAACAATTACTAAAATATTGGGGAAAATCACCGTCCTCTTAGCTTTGGTAAAACTGGAATGCAAACACGATCTCCAGATACACAGTGAGGGAAATCTCAGCCCCCGCACACTAAAGCCGCCACAGCTCAAATCAAAACACTGATCACTACATTTACACACCGACCTTCGAGTGCAAAACACACCACCGTGCAAAACACACCGATGTGCACAACACACCACCGTGCAAGCACACTGCACGAATGCAACTCCTGCGGGGTCTACCCTGCTGCAAACTGCTGTTTAAAGACGACTGGTCGGTAATTGAAGTAACCACTTACTTTGCTCCTTTTGGGCATGGCTGTCTTTTGCGCTTTTTTTTAAACAAAGAGATACAGGGTAAACAGAAAATAATATAAAGACGAGTAAAGCAGTTAAATAATAACTGTGCTTAGCTCGCTAAAAGATTCACACAGTATGTCCCAACAGTGTAGGAAGACGTTAATGTTCCATCGAAACAAAAACTAGCTCAAACCGGACCAGGTCCCCTCCTTCTTCCCTATTCACCTTATTATAGCAGCCAGCCCCTCCGCCTCCAGCTCCCCGCCATTGGCTTGTGCAGGCGACAACACATTTTCAAATCATAGCAAGATACCTGTGTGGGCGCCTCTGGGTGCCAATCAGTGTGTCTTATTTGTTTCAGCAATGACTCGAGTCCCAGTGTAAAAACCCAGATGGGCTCGTTTGAGCTCGACTATACCCTTCGACATGTCAGCCTTCTCTAAACAGCCCTGGTCCAAACAACCCTGGTGTCCAAGCGCTGCAGAACTAGAAGCTCTGCGCGGTTCTCCGTGTTAAAGTGTGTTGGTGTGTGTATGATGGAGCAGGAGGTGGACCACGGAGGTCATGCACATTTGCAGGAGACCTTCCGAGCTGCTCGGAGATCAAGATGGCGAGTGTTGGGGGGGTCAGTGCTCACACGCAGGACCACATCGCCGTGTTCTGCATGTAGTCATGTTAGTGTGTGGTTACAGGTGAGGGCATGTGTTGGTACATCCCGATGGCGCCGTTTCCCTTTCTCGGTTTTATTTTAAAGATCTAGCCTGTGTTTAGAAGCCTTGGGTGGGCTGCATAATCCGGCAGGGAAGCGCTTGTGTTTATCGGGGCTGTGATCGCTGCCCAACGCAGGCGGACTTACAAACGCATGCGGATAAAATAATGTCACACCAAACACTATAATCCCGTTTTAACCGCTTTATGGGTCCGTGTGTTCCCCGGTTCCCCGTCGTGTAATGGGACAAACATCAGTTTGCGTTAAAAAGTTAAAAGTGTCGACGGCATTCGCCTCATACGATGGTTGAATTTGACAGATAACAGACGGAAATAAGAAACATCGGTTTGAAATGTCAGAATTAAAAATAAGCGCACGTAAAACCTAATATCAAGTTATGAGCTACACATATTTACCCGTATTACGTGGTTACAACACTTGCTACTACTTCGGTGAAACTTTGCAATGTACAAACAGGAATTACACGGTAGGATATAAATGTAATCACGAGGATCCAACACACACATGATCTTTTACAGTCACACACACAATGTCAAGTAGCCTACATAAATCATTTAATTATGTTAGGTAACAGTCTTTTACTCCTCCATCATTCTCTCCCCCACGAAGCCTATATGCGGCTATGAAAGACACGTCCACCCTCCCCACGTCCACCCTCGCCCCCCAGCACGAACTTTCAGGCGGGAAAACACTGAATTATTGTTCCTGAAGCGCCTCCATGTTTCCATGAGTGGGGCTGGGTCTGTGGCTGGGGGCGGGGTCTGCAGAGAGAGGGGGGCGGGGACGTGAGATTGGCAGGTCGGTTTCAGATAACAGGGCGGGAGGGGGGAGGTGCTTCTCGGACACATCCCTGATCTCCATCCGCAGAGGAACAGACACAGGAAGGAAGTTCAACCTATAGCAACAGTGTGCACTAAACAAATGCAGGCAGTGTAAACACGTGCACAGTGCGTCCCAGCGCGTGCGTGCTGCTGCCTCGGGACAAGAACACGTGCAACAAAGCAGCATACAAGACACATGTTTATTCCACTGGACCGAGTATGGTAATTAATCAACCTACAATCTTCAAAAAAATTGACCTTTAAAAAAACCTTTTTCCGTGTAGCCTTTCACACGTTATTCTATTAATTTCCCCTTGTGGTGGAAATGGAAAGCTATTGCAGTTGGACGGGTATCATGCACAATAGGTGTTTGATTATAAAGATTATGCTCATAAGGTGACCTTTGGGCAGGGGGGGCTAAAGTTTCCTGTGCTGACAGTACATTCATTCCTCACACCCCTGCCCCTGTATCTCTCTTCACACCCCACACCTGCTTGTCTGGGTCTCTCTCCACAGCCCTTCTCAGGCTAAACTTTTGACACAGACTTCTCCGGCCTGTTGACTAGATTATATGGTATGTTATCTCTTGTCTAATGCAAAGGGGGCACACAGGTGCTACAGCGTGCCTATGAGTGCAGGGGCTTAGCAACCACTGACAGGCAGAAGAGGCCAAGCACATGCAGAGAAGGCCGACCTGGGTGCATTCACGATTGCAGGACAAAATAGCAAAACAGGCCAAAACACTGACAGACAACCAACCTGTGACATTGTCAGCAAAGGACTGAAGTGTGAGTGAGACTGAATAAAGATTATTTTAACGACCAAAACAGATGAGTGAACCAAGGTCAGACAGGAAATGTTAAACAAGTAAACCAGTGGGCTGGACGTCCATAGACCAGCGGTCACCAACCACCGGGCCGCGGACCTGTACCGGGCCACACACACACACACACACATATATATATATATATATATATATATATATATATATATATATATATATATATATATATATATATATATATATATATATAATATATATATATATATATATATTATCGAATCAGAGTCTGAGTGATGTTTTATTTTGGAAAAAGAAATGGGGATTCTCTCCCAATTACATCCGACGGTGTGTCTGGTGAGTTTTATTTTTATGCGGTTTATGTTTATGTTTGTTTTTATGCCAGTCGTATCATTTTATTTCATCATATTTACCCCCCCACACTTTAAAGGCCGGTCCGTGAAAATATTGTCTGATGTAACTGGTCCATGGTGTAAAAAGGTTGAGGAGCGCTGATGTAGAAAACATCAAGGCAGGAGAAGATCAGTGTAGAGCATGAGGTGGATGTTCCTGGGCTTACGTAGGGTGGGTATAACCAGGTGCAGTGAGGCTGCATGGGTGAGATATATATATATATATATATCAGTGGGGAACCGTCAGGGCCCTCTACGCCCTCTCAGAGGGCCTAAAATATTCTTAAAACATTATATATATAATTATCCAATTTTATTTTATCTACTTACAGTATTACAATCGACATCTAAACAATTACAAAAAATATAAGCAAATAAAATATTCAACCGTGTCTATTCAATCTGTGTTGGAAGGTGAGGTGTTAAGTGGAAGCCTGTGAGCCTGTGTCTCCCCCTATCAGGACTGTGATGCCCGCTGTTCGTTTACAGAGGGCCTGGCAGTTATAATTCAGCGCAATACCAGTTTCAAATGACAGTAAAATTGACCAATCATATCTTCCCTCTTAGTGGGCGGGCTTAACTGTATGATAATTTCCGCCCGCTGTGGTGACGCTAGCTGTCGTTAGCCTACCGCCGCTAGCTAGTTTCGATTCGGCCCTTTGACGTCCTCATTTACATATTCCGCTTGCGAGAACCACGGGGCTGTGAAACCTTATTTTGTTTGGAAACTTATTTTGCTTAACAAGTTATCTAGTACAAATGTTATTTGAACGCACTACATGCGTTTCTAAAGCTATACTGTCGTCTCGGTTTTTTCTTTATTATTTAGTGCAGTTTATTAGGAGAGGAAAAAAAAAAATTTGGGGGGGGGGGGGGGGGTGTAGCGGGCCCAGGTTTATAGGTCACGGTTCGCTACTGATATATATATATATTATATATATATATTACTGCTGTCAATTCCACGTGCCGCGATTAAAAGTCCTAACCAGGATTTTGCTCAAGCTTGCTGGATTTTCTAATTAGCAATCCAGGTAAAATTAGTGGAATCAACACAATCCAGGAAGCCTGAGCAAAATCCTGGTGAGGACTTTTAATCGAGGCACCTGGAATTGACAGCACTAATATATATATATATATATATATATATATATATATATATATATATATATATATATATGATAGATATAGATGTACGGTATATGGTGTCTCATCTTAAAGACAAAATTATTATTTATTGTGACGGGCGGGGTGAGCAACTAAAAAGGAAGTGATCACGCCAAGTCTGCGGTAAAAAGGATGGTTTAATAGAAAGTGTGCAAACCAAAAACCCGTGCAATATCTCCAAATTAAGGATATAATGACCAGCGGTCAACTGGTACAAAGACAAGACATATATAGGCAAACAAACGACCCTCAGGTGAGACGGATCACGGGCTCCGCCCACCTGAGGGACGCACACGACGTCACAAAACAACAACAACAACAACAGCCGCTGTGGAAGGAGGCGACCGGTAGGGGGCCGCCTCACCGTGACAGACCCCCCCACCAATCCGCACTCCCCTCCACTGGGTGTGTGGCACACAGCGGCTGCACACAAAACATGAAGGGGCAGTGTGATGCTGAGACCGGTACGGCATCATCACCAACCTACCTGGTATTACATCAGCCTACTAGGTGAGAGGGGAATACGTACCTGATTAGAGATTACCTTGTCAAGACATCGGATCTGTAGATGTATAGACTGATGATGACTTACTAAATTAATTGATGTGGAGATATTTGTTTTCCAGAAGAGCGTATGCCGCACCTGTTGGAAACTTGAGAGAGCTGAAAATAAAGTAGCGACTTTTGATTATAATTGACCGCCTCCAGTCTTCCTTAATACAATCGCCTAAGCCCACAAGGCTACACTACCACAGGCAGGAAGGCAGGGACAGGCAGGGACACACCTCCTGCAGTCCGGGAGCTGAAACATAAAACACACAACATTACTCAGCTCACCTCCCCGAGCGGGACCCTGGACCGACCGGGCCGTTAACAACACAAAACCACGCCCCAGTCGGTCACAGGGCCCTCACGCCCTAACCGGCCTTCAGCCGGTGAGCCCCACAGGTGTGAGGACGAGGGACTACGGCTCCTTTCTTGTCCCTCGTGTATGTGTGTGTGTGCAGGCTACCTCTCCAAGGCGTGGCTACTTCACCTCCTGGACCTACCTCCTCCTAAAGCTGACCCCTGCCTTCTGCTAGGGGTCACCCCAGCCTCCTGGGGAGCCAACCCCTCCTGGGGCCTCTCATCGCAAGGTGGACTCCTCCACCCAACACAGGAGCCCCAGTGACCGAGGCCCAGAGCACCCCCGACGCGGGCTAGGGAGCAGCCCCAAGGGCCTCCTGGTCACCCCGGGCAGGAGGGAGGATCTCCCTCCTCAGCAGGAGATTTTCAGACCGGAGCCCCATGGTCCCCAACCATTCAGGGGCCCCAACCCTCTAGGGAGTGATTGGAGGAGTTACTGGTGATTGACAGCCGGGGAGTATCTGACTGAAAGAGAAAAGAGAGAGGTCAGCCTCAACACTCCTGGTGGAGTTACTGGTGATTGACAGGAGAGAGAGATCAGCCTCAACACTCCTTTCATTTTATATGGGTTTTCTTATTTTTGGAGCTCCCTGCATATGTGGACATCAGATACACTGATTACATCTGATTACATTCATAGACACAGACAGAGCCAAAGTGGCTAATCGGGAAATTCGGGAGGATTCCCGATGGGCCGGCTCATGTCAGTATCTAGTTTGGGCCGATTGGGAGGGAAAAATAATTTTGGGCCGGATTTGGGCATGAAACTCCCGGGCTGAAAAAGTGTCCCACTCTTAAACACTCCGGAAGTTTAAGTACCTCAAAAAGAAAATATGAGTATACCAGTTTTCAAATGATGAATGCACACATCTGGCTGACTGGGACATTTTAAAAAGTTGTCCATTTATTCAATTGTATGAGCTGAGCTACAGGCAAATGTGAAATTCACAGGGGGTCATTGTATCTTAGCACCCCAGTAGGGGGCGCTAGAGTGCGGGTGTAAGGATGTGCTGCTGACCCAGTCATTTTACTGGCTAGTAAGGGGATTTTTCCGCCTTTCCATATAGAGAAGCTGGTAAGCTTACATAGTGTATGTAGCATGGGACACATAGCAGATGGAGCCAGGGCAGATTTGACCAGAATTCAAATCTATGCTTAGAAATGAGTGAAATTCATTTTGTGCAACAGTGTAATATACCCAACTCTCGTTATACATAATACAACGGCGATAAAGAAATTCAAATTCGAATGTGCTGAAAGCTGTAAAGTGTAAAGTGGTAATTTTTCTCTTTTTTGCATATGATGATGTGTATCTGCCTACATTACCAGGATTTGAGTTTATTTTGCTAAGGTCTATTCTTTTAGCCTCTGGCGTTCCCATAATTCGACCTCAGCAGTAGCCTAAAGTAATTATGTGTAATTAAGTAATTATGGACACCCTCAGAAATCCATAGCTAATTAACCCACACGACATACAAAATGAAGTTACTGTGAAGACATATTGAGACAGTGCAGTGTCTATAATAGACTTATTACTAGGAACCAAGATCGCAAGGCATGAAAGTACACAGGTCTAAGGGCACTGTGGTATATAATATAATAATATATATCATGATTTAAGTGCTGTGTTAACAGATACCCCTAGCCCAAAGGCCTAAATCACTTAAAGGCTTAAATCACATCCTGCGATTCTTGGTGTGTGGTTGATTGACTTGTTTGTGTGGTCGTGTGCTGTCTGCAATAAGAGATTGGGTTGCATTAGCACGAGAATTAAAACATGCAACAAGCTGTTCAATTTAGCCAGCAGTCAAGGAACGCTTTCATGAAATGAAGGAAAGAGCTGAAAAGGCCAGTGAGTGTTTCTTGGGGAGTCCTCTCCTCCACAACACGTTTGGCAACATCGCTGCTTGTATCATGATTCCTCACTTGCCTTACAACAGGGTGTGTTGGGTGTGTTCAGGTGTGTTTTCGGGTGTGTTGTGTGTTTTTGGGTGTGTTGTGTGTTTTCGGGTGTGTTGGGTGTGTTTTCTGGTGTGTTGTGTGTTTTCAGGTGTGTTGGGTGTGTTTCGGTGTGTTCAGGTGTGTTGGGTGTGTTCGTGCTGGCATGTCCACTCCCGCTACTTTCAGGTCACGTCTGACGGACAGTAGAGTCACACTTGAAATACTGTGGAATTAAATCCATTTAATGTGGTATTCCGATCATATACATTGTACCATGCACATGGTGTTTCACAGGCACCAAAACAACAACATCAAACACACAGAACTCAACATAACTGTAGTTGGATGGAGAGAGAACGAATAAAACGCTGCCATGGTAACGTCCCAGTAGTGGGTGTAACGATGCTGTAAGCGTGTCGGGCTCAAATCTTCACGGAGCTGTAAATTGTTGTGTGATTGTTTAACCACTAGAGGGCGACAAAGGACAAGCTTCATTCTGCTGGCAGTTCCGCACGTGATCCTCGTGTTAGGATTTCATTTGTAATAACATGAGATTCTTGTCGCGATTTCTTTATGAAACATACCCACTGATTCTTCAAAATAGTAGTCTCTCACAGACACGCTCAGATTAACAATAGTCAAAATATCATCGCTTCTATAAATTCAAGCCATGCATCGGCAAACAATTTAGTTACTGTAGCTGTTTTGCTTCGAGGTTACTGACAAAAAATCTGAGAATGGTGACACATAGGCCACGTCTACCTTATGGCGATGTGTAGTGTTTTTATGGTCCCAGGGACACGTACTGATGGAAACGTGAGCAGTGGCAGGATTACGTGAGGAGTGAGAACGATAAAAGAAGCACACGGAGAACCACACACGCACACACACACACATACATGTGCACACACATACAGACGAGTGTTCCTGGCCTGTGACCTGTATGATGGAGAAGAAGCCTCTCTCGAGAAGTCTCTTGCTGCAGCCTGCAGGAAGGCGGAGTTGGACATCCAACCCCGCCCACATCCAACTCCACCCTCTTCTCAAGTCCGAAGCCACGCCCATGTTACGTTCGAAACTCGGACTGTTTTTGCTCCCAGTAAACAGAACTGCCAGAACTATTTATCTGTGTTTTATAAGTGTTTTAAGTGCATTTTCAAGTACTTTAGCCTAAATTCCAGCACTTCTCAAATCTGAAACACAATACAACATTAAAATTGGTCAGGTAAATGTTCCTTCCCCTGTATTTGAGGGGTGTTTCTTTATACTACCACATATCGTTTCAGGAGGACACTGCAAAGAATGTGACGCGCGCGAGGTGTGCGGAGTCGCGCGCTACGGTCACTCACGAAAGTATAACTAGCTTTATAGGGGAGACACGGAAAGGCATCGCTAAAAAGGAGAGCTCTTATGTGATTTAGGAATGTGGATCTTGTGTTTAAAAATGTCTTTTATATAATTATTCGTTCAATTAATTGGTTCAACGCAGACAGATTTCTTCATAACTTATAATTAGTAGGCTTGAAAGTTACTCTATCACCAACATTATCATTTTAATTGTGTACTTATAGTAGCAGAGTTGCCAACTCTCACACATTGAGCATGAGACACACGCATTTGACCGTCTTCACACGCTCTCACGCTACACATCCGATTTCTCACGCCGAAAAAATCTAGTTTATTTACCTCTGATCTACATCTATGATTCAATGAGTTACTAGTTCGCTCTGGCGCCAACCACCGGCGATCGATCTATCGCGATATAATACTTTATTTGTGTCCATTTTACATCCCCCGTCAACATTTTACGTTCGCCACCCAATAAATAAAAATAATGAATAACATACGTGGAACGATACACAAAGTAAACGAGGTATGTGTAAATTAAGCGCAACGACGTGTCTCTTGAACACTTGTGAGTTATTATGCGTATTTTCAAGTACCACACAGTTATTCTCGAATGGAGAAGTAGTGGGTTGGCGCACGACAGCGCATTAGAGGGTGGAGTTGGATGTGGGCGGGGTTGGATGTCCGACTCCGCCTTCCTGCAGGCTGCAGCGAGACATACTTGGAGAGATGGGCACCAACGTATCTTCGTGTTTTTTGACCTTGGCTTTCGTCCTCCCCACTGACTCTAATCAAAAGTGTGAGCTCTCATCTTGGTGAAACAAAGGCGCGAGCCATGACCTCATACCTGCCCACAGTGGGAAACCTCACACCTTCACGTGCGTCAACAGGCCTCACCTGCCCCGCGCACCACTAATGTGTAGATCCCCTACAGATGCAGCTCGCGCCACCCTTTCCCGCGCCGCTACGGCAGCCCCGCCGGATCATCTCCGCCGTTGTGTCCGCTGCCTAATCGCCATCTGCGCTTGCTTGCTTCCGCCGCCGTGGTGACATTTCGGCCGGCTGCGCTGCGAGCGCGCGAGGCAGATCGGCGGTTTAATCCATTCAGCGAGGACACAGAGCTCCCGCGGTGTCGTGTTGACTCACATCTAAGGGTTATTGTCCCCAACACGCACCTGCATCTGAGCAAATGAACAACAGATGTTCCTGCAAGCATTTGACTTTGATATATTGGGTAGGGTTTAGAACTGACTGGCGAGCCGTTGCATTACAGAGTCTTTGTGTGGGTGGGTCACTTTCAATGTGAGTGAAACTACACTGGCGGAGACCAGTCAAACCTAAAAGAAACAGGTTGATTTTGAGTTCACCACCTCAAGGAATAATCACTCCACTACATGGGCTTCCTTGGTTGGCATGGTAGTAATACTTCAGCGTAGTAAAAGCCCCCAGGCTTGGTAGAAACAGGGCTTTATGCAAAGTAGGCAGTCTGCCTGGTTCGGTTCCTCTCACACTGGTGTGATAAGAACAGTCATACTGCTGGACTTTGTCCTCTTTTCGAGTCGTTAGGTGACACAGGCGAAGGATATTGCTTCTACACCTGCGTCAGTCTGATTTACAGGAAGGGAATCAATGAAGGATTCTGTCGTGGCCGTGAATAAGCTTTTGTGTCAGGTTCTCAGGTAAGTGTCTTCCATTTAAACGGAGCTCAGAGGAGCACGTTAATGGCCAGATAACAGAATGTGTGAACAACATAAACATAATTTCTTAATTCCTAAAGTCTTATTCATGTTTAATCAAAGGTTCAGATGAAGCTTTGCAAAGCTAGCTTTCAGAAAGCCTGATTTTACAGTGAGGAGAAACAACCTTACAAAATGACCAAATGATCAACTCAGAGGTTCTTTTAAAGGATTAAAAGCATAACCAAGGTTACTTTACTAGCTCTTCTTTAATGTTTTGTACACGTGTGAGCTTTTTCATGTTTACTTAGATGTTTGCTTGAATTTATAGGCTTTGAAAATTAGCATGTCCATTTCTGAAGAGCTATGGACATCATTGGCTTTATTGCACTCTTGCTTGTCGTTGCAGAGGGTGAGTAGATCTTATTTTACTTCCCCCATGATGGTCTTCTTTTTCAAAGATGAAATCACATTCAATATATTTAATTCCAAATGACGTCCAGTTTGCTGTATCGTGATCAGGCCCCACCCATGCGAACACAGACTGGCGCAGTTCTGACCAGAACGTGAAACATGAAGGCACTTCTGACTCTCTCAGTGTGGGAAATGGGTTTGCTGTTGCTACTGTTTGATTCAGCCTCGTTCATTCAGATGGGCCCCTGAGACATTAAGAGCAGACAGAGATGTTCATCATGTATTGGGGAGATGCTGCAGTTAATCTCACATGCCTAATTCATCACTTCATCACGATGGAGTGTGCTTCATCACTCCTAATCGCAGGGCGTGCTCTGCTGGAAGTGATTCAACTCTTTAATATGCAGGGAGAATGTCGTTCTGGTTATCAGGCAACACCAGCGGTGTTCAGGACCTCTCTGAAGTTATTTTATCTAAAGTCTAACATGTAGAAATCAGTGCAGCTGTAACCAAAGCCAGATGAGGAGATCTGATCTTCTTCCACACCTGGCTCATGCTCTCGCAGGGACGCACTGGAAAGATCCCCGAGCTCAAAATTATATTTATGCTTTAAATTATTCTGAGAATGAATGTTTTAAGGATCTTCCATTCTAACCCGAACCCCTTAGGAGACACTGAATGCACAGAGCAAATATCTTCAGCTTTACAAGAGATGTGTAACATCAGCAGTGCTCCTGGAGTCTGTTTACTTTAAAGTAGACTGCCGCTTGAACAAACATCTCAAAGAACACAAAATGCAAACACTGTAAGAGCCGTATCACCCGTACATGCCATCGGCCGTCTGGAAAGCTCAAACCACCAACTGGGGCTCAAGGTGGAGGCGGAGTGGACAGACTGAGAACAGAACAGTGCCGCCTCGTCATGACACCAAGATATTCCAGTCACACACACATTCTATCTTCTCCAAACAAGCAAGACCCTTGAGTCCTGCAAATCAATTATTCTGCCTGACAACATCCAGGTAGTACTGAATACTGAAACACAATGTTCTGAACAGTCTTGCTAAGAGTCTTGCTAACACACACACACACACACACACACACACACACACACACACACACACACACACACACACACACATATATATATATATATATATATATATATATATATATATTATAAAGATGTCAGTGCTTTTGTTGATTGTCCACAGGAGTGATTGCTGAAGTTCAGGTGGAACCTCAGAATGCCACAGTGCTCCAACATTCTGAAGCCAGATTCAACTGCAGTGTGAGCAATCCCGGCTGGGCCGTCATGATTTGGTCACTGAATAGAGTCTTTGCACTGACCATCCTGGAGACCTCTGGCGTGGTTAACAGTACCGGGCACTTCTACGCGAGGAACTATTCCACTGCAGGAAAATCCAGATGGGAGTTGATCATTGAGAACGTGCTGAGAGAGGATTCAGGACAAGTGGTGTGTCAGATCCTCGGTGGTGAGCCTGTCACCGCTGAACTGTCTGTCCAAGGTGGGAACCCCGAATGCTGTGTGCATGCTTTAGCATTTCCCACATTTGGCTGCTGCATGCAGCTGTAGTGTCTGCTATTTCCTTGGAAAATGAATCTCCATGCTAGCAGGAGTCTGAGGTAGCTGCCATGCTGCAGAGGAAATGCACACACAGTCAGGTTCTTTGAGAATGTTTGTAGGGTGTAAAGGTGATAAACCAGGCGCTTTTAAGCTGAGTACATATTTACATGCTATAAGAAACATGCCAATCTCGAGTTTGAATCCACTGTCTTTTGGACAAAAATCTTAGCATCATTACATCAAATCAGAGTTACTCCCTAATGCCGAATATTTATACTCTTCTTCTAGACTGTGTGAGTAATGATATTTGATCAGTATATTTAAATGGTGTCTTTGACTTCCAAACAAGTGAATAGGTTGAACTCCTGAACCTGGCAGCGTAGTGTAAATGATGTAGAACATATTCACGTCGCAAAATACACATCTGATACACAAAACACATGTTAGTGTTTTCCATAGTGGCTTAGAATTGCTCAGCTAAAACCACGAATCCCCAGTGGGCCAAAATCGTGACGTGTGTCCTAGATCCAAAGGTGCTATAGCGCTTTACTGATTAACGTTCTCATTAGCAGAGCTGTGTAGGAGATGGAACACTCCCGTGTCTTTGGAGAAGCCCGCTCTAAATTACACACTCTGGGATTTCAAATAACAAGTCAGCAAATGTGCATCTGGATGATTGGAGTGAAGCATCAGGTTAAAAAAAGAAGGAAAAATTCTAGGCAAGACCCCAGTGTATGTCACATGAATGAACACTAGTGCACACATACACACACACACACACACACATACACACACGCGCACGCACTTGGTCCTCTGTGGCAAACGTGACTGCAATATTTAGTTTCAGGAACTGTGTAAACACTTACAACAGTTCTCAAAAGAAGATGAGTGTGCTAAGTATCTCGTACATCTTCGAGAAACATTTACCTCACTGCAGGGATTCTCCCCCACAGAGCCATGCAAAGACAAGGAGCCGCAAAACGTGCTCGAGTCTCCTCCAAAGGTCAAAGGTCTTTATATAGGACTACATTGTATGAATGCAGTTTTTACCCTAAACGTTATTGGAAGATCCCACTGAGTCTTGTTAATGGCGGGTAACCGATGGTTTGTAACAGTATTAAAAAATCTCAGCTCGTCATCTGCAAATTCACCTCAACTTACTGTTCAGGTCAGTTCCCTCAAATGAGCTGTCAGTGATTCTATTTGTAGACACCTTTTCCAACTCATTACTTCCTTTCAGAGGTTGGGATGAACAATCGATTTCATTTTGCCAGTCACAGTTAAGTCTCAAGTTAAGTGAGGTTTTAGCACGAAAGGAACCTCTGCCAAATCCAATACTTATTTTCACTCAAGTGCATTTTCTGTTCTTCTGTAATTGCACATTACATAGACCACAGATCAAGCGTCTTCTTAAACAGCACGACGCAGAAGATGGATCAGTAGTGTTTACAAGATTCCATGTTTCAATCCATTTGTTATGGGAAGACCTGCAATGTTATACACAAACTGAGAATGACTTCCTCATAATAAACAGTGTAGCGAAAGACTGTTATGACATTGCTTGTGTGATTTGACTGATGATCAAAGGGATTGATAGAATAGCATCTGTATATTTTAGGACCAGTTGTAGGTGTAGCTGAACAGGGCTGTGGTTAAAGTTGGATCTCTTTGACTGGATATTGATCTAGCACAAATCAAGTCTTGTTCTTTCCATTGTGTGCCGTTACAAATGTGTAGATGTCTCAGGAGTCAGCATGTTGCTCTCAGCTTTCACATACATCTCACCTAAAACAAAAAGCTCATCATGAATGCTTTTCGCCACACGACACAGATCCACTGCTAACTAAAGCGTGCGTGTCTTTTTCACTGAGTTGGGTGAGATACAGTGATGACAGTGGGGACACTGGTCAGGGGGGGGGGGGGGGACAGTGGTGACACTGGTCCTGATGCTTGCTGACATATGGTCTGTTTGTCCCAAGAGAGCGGTGCTGTGGAGATTGTGGGCTCCAACCGCACTGTGACTGAAGGGGAGCGTGTAGTGTTCCAGTGCCTCGCCGCGGGCTGGTTCCCTGCTCCACGCTTCTCCTGGGCTCTGAATGGTGCGCCGGTGGCCGACGACCTCTTCAACAGCAGCTCCGTGGAGACGGGCGCCGTGGTGAATTCCAGCAGCTCCCTCAGCATCACGGCCAGCAGCAGCATGCGTGTGGAGTGCCTGGCGACCGTGCCCGCTCTCGGCACGCCACGGAGCAGCTGCGTATACCTCACTGCCGGTAAGCCCACGCGGAGGTGCCGTGAAGCAGCCAGGAGCTGGGAGCTCGCCTCAGGGCCTCGGGCCTCCTCCTCGCTGCCCCAGCAGACGGGCGCTGGAGGTGTTCTCACCCGTCCTGCCTCATCACCACACCCGAACCCTTCAACCTGCACATTCGCTTCAAAATAGTGCCAGCAATGACAAATGCTATGCTAATTTAAAACAGTGCCCCTCCGAGTACAACAGGCATCGGGCCTGTGTATGAGGACCTAATTTTCCCTCCCCTACTGCAGTGAAGGCGGTTGAGCCCCAGACTAGAGACCAGACGGTTCTGATTGCAGTCACCGTGTCCTTCTCTGCAGCCGCGCTCTTGGTCCTCTTCATCATCGCCGTTGTCTTTTGCTGCAAAAGGCGAAAGCGAGCGAGTGAGTGTCGTACCTTTCCAACAGGTTAGATACGACAGGCAGAGAAATGAGGGTGTGATGGGGTGGAGGATGGAGCAGGAGGGGCTGGACCCCTAGACATGTGCTGGTGTGTTGGAGACCGAGATCGTCCAACTTCACTGGAGCAATGAATGCACGTCAGTCTGGGGCATATTATACAGTACTCAGGTGTTAAAATTGAAACAGTGGAGAAAAAGGAAGAGAACGAAGTGATAATAAATTAGCTGTAAGGGGGAATTTTGAAGGAACCATTTGACTATTAGTACAGAAGTTCATAAAAGACCACAAGTTATGTATTTTACAAGTTATGTCTCCTGCTATCTCAAGATTTTTATATATCTCTGTATGAAATGGTTTTATACACTAGGGCGTTAGAAATGGCGTGTGACTGAGCACTGACGTGTGTGTGTTTGTGTTTCCTCTCGTGTCAGCGCTTGATTAAAGCTCAAAGTGGATCCTCTCATCTGTGATGTGGAGTGTATACGCCTAATTATGTATTTCCACACCAAGAGGAAAATACATTGTGTTCTCCAGAAAACAACTCTGCTTGTCTTGAGATCATAAGGAAAATGTGAAATTGAGATAATAACTCTTGGCCTTTCAGGACTTCTGTAGAATAGTTCTGAGGGAATATTTTATATTATGTTTGTTCATCAAGCTCAATATAATATGCTCAGATAGTCAACCTTGTGCACTTATAAACTAATCTATATGTGACCTAATGATGGGTTAATTTCATAGATTTAATGTTTTCCTGTTTCCTGCATTACCGTCAGTGCTACCAAAACTTGAACCTCCTTTTCTTCCTCATATTAAAATTGTTGAGGGGTAGCAGCCATATCCTGCAACTATTGCAAGTCAATTAATGAATATTAATGATCATAGGGAATATGCTTATGAATATTAATGACAATTGGGAGATCTTGGTGAAAGTGGTCTAATAGTTGAAAAGGCAAAGAACAATTGATTAACAGATTCACACTCATAAATAACACAAAAATTCCCAATTGTGCTAAAATTTAGCACCTTTAACTCTTCCATTAATACGTTTCAGAATCAGGCTACGAAAAAGAAGCAAGGTATGTATATGTCTCATGCCACACAGTATATTGATGCACGAAGTGCACAGCAATTAGGTTTAAGTCTACAGGGACTCTTGGGGATCTACTTTGGGGATCTGCTTTGGGGATCTGCTTTGTCATAATTGTTAGAAATATGCTTTGCCTTTCAGTATTGGGTGAGACATTGTTTTTTATTGAAAGTCTCAGGCAGACAGACAGGGCTGCAGTGAATGTAGTTGTGGTCTCTCGGGAGGTGGTGGTGTTGGTGATGCGGGTGGTGGTGGTGGTGATGATGGTGGTGGTGTTGGTGGAGATGATGGAGATGGTGGTGGTTGTGCTGGTAGTGGTGTTAGTGGTAGTGGTGATGGTGGTGGTGATGGTGATGGTGGTGGAGATGGTGGTGATGGTGGTGGTGGTGGGGGGCTTTAATACAGTATTTTCTGGAAGGCTTCCTGTCGTCTGTGACCTGCTAAAAGATGTTGTTTGTCTCGTTAGAGCACAATCACAGAGAGTCAAGAACACACACACTGGGGAGGGCCAGGGGCATGATAACCTTGGATATGTTACAGAAGGACCTAAAGGTGACACACACACACACACACACACACACACACACACACACACACACACACACACACACACACACACACACACACACACACACACACACACTTTTCATTCTCTGCTATACTTTGGGAACCTTTATTAAAGCTGCTTTAGTTAGACAGAAATGTTTTAACTGACAAATCAGTAAACTCAATAGATATAACATGTTTCACTAGAGTATGAATTAGTTGGCTGTGCTATATATCATTAATGGTCAGAGGTATAAATCTTTCCCACAGTAAGGGACTCCAACAGTGACTTCACTGACAGCAGGTACTGGCACAACAGCAACAGTTTCCAGGTAATGTTTCAAATATTGCAGACATACATATTTCACCACATTACAGTTGTCTGCTAATTACATTTAAACTGGTCCATGCTAACGTAAATAATCTGTTTTCTAGATGCCTGATGTTGTCAGGACTCCGCACGAGGCCAGCCATGCTGCCTCAACTGTGCACGTCAGTGACAGCGGTGTCAGAAAACACAGACATGTAACCATTGTGTAAATAGATTGGCATGTGTGTGTGTGTGTGTGAGAGAGAGAGAGAGTGAAAGAGAGAGAGAGAGAGAGAGAGAATGCGTTCATGGTGAAATTACCTAATTATTCTAAAAGTGACCATGAAATATGACCATCAGCAAAATGGTGATATTCTTAAAAGATTAATAATTTAAAAAGATACAATAGCCAAAAGAAAAAATATTCTAAATCTAATTCCTGGGAAAGAGAGAGCCTTTTATTTTAAAGATATTTGTCAGCACACTGATTGCTGATTCCACTAAGTCTTTGAGCAAACTATACATACTTTATTTTAAAGTGATAAAACTTTATCTTTGAAAATGCAGCAAAATTATTTTTCTCTGTGGCTCAGAAGCATTAATGTTTATAACTGTCCCACAATGCACTGGAGAGGGATCATATTACTCGGCCTGGAAGACTGTAAACCTTAGTGTGTAGTAGCAAAACAAATCAGATCATTTTGTCTCAGTTGATGGTTAATGATGTTTCAGTGAGGTACTCGTGTGTCATATCAGGTTCCAGTTAGGATGAGTGCTTGGTGGTATTTAAATGTCACTTTATCCCTGACTTCACCAGGTGATCACACCACAGCAACTGATTTTACATTTTTAAAAATAAAATGTATCATGCACATTTCTCAGATTTTGACTGTACCAACGCATGACCCTCCATCTGATTATATCCACTATGGGTGGAATTGTGAAATTACTGTGGACACATTCATTCATTTGTTCATTCAAAGTGCAAGGGCTGTTTATTACATTTTTTTTCTTACCTGTGTTAAATTTTTATTGTTTTTTTTTTTTTTGACTAACTGCAGCCAATAGATCACCCACATTATGATGGAGCGGCCACAGGAAATCCCTACAGATGCACCATAATCACCACACTTCCATCTTTTTTCCCTTCCCACCACCAAAACAACAAAAACAAACAAATAAATAAATAAAGTGGTGCTATTAGCACACGCAGCCTGGTAACGTTTCCCCTCATGGCTCGTTACGTGTCTCGGCTTCCTCCTGCACGGCGGGCGGCTGCGTTCACCTCTCCCACCACTCGGCTGGTGTAGAAGTGGAGCGGCCGGTGCTCACCACTCATTACACCGACGCTAAAAAAGGAGCCGGTTATGTAAGAGCCAGTGTTTTCCCCAGCATCCTCCACACGTGAACCGTTCTTCACACGCGAACCATTGTTCACACGTGAACGGTTCCTCCATTAGTATTAGCTCTGCCCTGGTGACCGCTGCCTGCTGAGGTGCAACCTGGCAGGGTCTGAAAAACACAGATGGGGGGGTGGGTGTGTGTGTGTGTGGGGGGGGTGGATGTTGTGTGTTTTTTACATTTTATCTATGATGCAATGACTGAAGCCAGCCACTAAGTTGACCTTACAGTTCAGGTAGCATAAATACTACTGGTACTTTTATCATGCTGAAACCTGTTAAAGAGAATCTTGTCTTGCCATAAGAATGAAGAATCACTCCACATCTGCATTGGCAGAACGAATGTTCATTTCTAGGAATGACCCACTGTCTTCATGTCAGCTCTTTCAGAGAGTTTCCATGTGTTGCCAGATATCAGATTTTTGTACTCTTCATGGTTGGGCTCCCACAGGCAGGTCTCTAAGTCACTCACTTGAAGCAATCTTAATTAGCAATTTATTTCAATTTTATTCAAGTACCAGTGCTTCTTTAAAAGCCAGTGAGCACAGTGGGAACTAGACACGACAGCCAGATAGTGTGATTGTCCAAACAATTGTCCAGTCCTGGGTTTGGGGTTATGTTCCTTCCTAGTTGTTATCTGGACCAAACAGAAACATATGATGTCCTTTAATATGTATAAAAGATATAAAGATGCTTGTGTATAATACATAAATTGTATAGGTTTTTGCATAACAGGACTGAAGTTATTTCACTGCTTTCACTACCTACTGTTCTCTTGCAGTAGGTAGACTGAACAGATGGAGACTACATATACAGTGGTAGCTTGTGACAAGAAAACAGCAGAACTAGTTTCACAAAATCACCATTGACTACATTGTCTTTTACACAAGGGTCAATAAAACCAAATCCGAAAAGCTTGGAAATCTCCAAAGAAAGATTTTGAATGTGTGTCATACTGCTGATTAAAATCTTGTTTACCAGAGGCTTGCCATCTAGCAAGCGAATCTGCTGTGTAGAGTGAAGAATCATTCACAGCCATGTTAGAGCATCTGGTTGGCGAGTGTTATACACTCACTGGCCACTTTATTAGGTACACCTGTCTAACTGCTCATTAACGCAAATGTTGAATCAGCCAATCACATGGCAGCAACTGAATGAATTTAGGCATGTAGTCATGGCCAAGACGATCTGCTGAAGTTCAAACCGAGCATCAGAATGGGGAAGAAAGGTGATTTAAGTTACTTTGAATGTGGCATGGTTGTTGGTTGACGGGCTGGTCTGAGTATTTCAGAAACTGCTGATCTATTGGGATTTTCACATACAACTATCTCTATGGTTTACAAAGAATGGTCCAAAAAAGAGAAAATATCGAGTGAGTGGCAATTCTTTGAGCACAAATATCTTGTTGATGTCAGAGGTCAGAGGAGAATGGCCAAACTGGTTTGTGCTGATAGAACGGCAACAGTAACTCAAATAACCAGTCGTTACAACCGAGGCATGCAGAAGAGCATCTCTGAATGCACAACACATTGAAACTTGAGGTGGATAGGTTACAGCTGCAGAAGACCATGCCAGATGCCACTCCTGTCAGCCAAGAACAGAAAACTGAGGCTACAATTTGCACAGGCTCACCAAAACTGGACAATAGAAGATTGAGTCTCAATTTCTGCTGCGACATTTGGATGGTAGGGTCAGAATTTGGCGTCAACATCATGAAAGCATGGATCCATCCTGCCTTGTATCAAGGATTCAGGCTGGTGGTGGTGGTGCAATGGTGTGGAAGATATTTTCCTGGCACACTTTGAGCCCATTAGTACAATTTGAACATTGTGTCAATGCCACAGTCTACCAGAGTATTGTTGCTGACCACGTCCATCTCTTTATGACCACAGTGTACCCATCTTCCGATGCCGACTTCCAGCAGGATAAACGCATAACAGGACTCCATCTGTTCACTCTACCTACTGCAAGAGAACTCAGAAGTGAAATAACTTCAGTCCTGTTATGCATGAGATTCGCATCATAGATGTGCAGCCAACAAATCTGCAGCAACTGTGTGATGATGTCATTTCAATATGGACCAGACTCTCTGAGGAATGTTTCCAGTACCTTGTTGAATCTATGCCACGAATGATTAAGGCAGTTCTGAAGGCAAAATGGGGTCCAGACTGGTACTAGCAAGGTGTAACCAATAAAGTGGCGGGTGAGTGTAGATGCAATAAAGGTTAAAGATTATGTTTCCTGGATCACTTATTTATCTTGAGCAGTGAGGATATAATATAGTATAAAAGACCCCAACATTACTCCAGAATCATTCTACCATAGTTCTTTTCCTCAAAGAAGTCATCTGCTATGTGACCGAGGTTTCATCTTATGCTAATAAATGTGCTTGTTTGCTAATAGTGGCTTGTTATGTTTTGTAGTTTGCTAATAGTTGTTTTGTAGCTAATAGTGGCAGAAGCCTCAAGTTCTAGCGTTAATATAATGTAGATATATGTAGATAATGTAGAGATAATGTAAGTTAATATTCTAATTAGCTGTCCTCTAATGAGTTTAATGGTGATTATTGATCATGGTAGTTTGTGTCGTTTATATATATTATGTAGAATATTATATTATCTTCAACAAAGCAATGTTAGTTAACATAATTATTCTTGGACTTAATCCACCCATATAATTATTATGTGATCAGTGTGGAGTATTAGCCCTCCACACAAGCAACAAGGTGTTTATTTCTGCCCCACTGCTAAGCGTTTTATTTGGCCCACTCATTTAACGATGTATAAAAATAGCTAGTTACTGCACAGATGTGCCGATCCTCTCACGCCCGTGTGTTTCAACGTGGGGGTTCAGATAGGGAATGTATGTTAGGTTGTGAACAAATGCAGTGGATGCATAAAGATGATTAATGACGCTACTTTTACTCACTGCCTGCTAGATAATTTTAGCTATATTGTAACGGGACTGGGTCCCTGTCTGCCTACCGAGCTGAAAGCAAACCACATTGGCTGATGGACATAAACAGTAGGTTGGCCAGTATGTGACTGATCAGCCTGGTGATGCTCTCTGCTTGTATAAGCCTGCGAGCAGAGATGCTTTAACAATGAGAAGTGAGTCACTGAGTAGAAATGTGTCTCCGGTCAGCCTTTCTGTGCGGTCCGGCAAAAATGGCAAGCTTTCTTCTCCATTTACAACTGAAAATGACTGGAGATATTTTAATTAACAAGCCTTTGCTCATTCAAGCCATTAGTTAAAAACATTGATCTTTAATATGGTATTGTATCGACTGCACTTCTGAATACATTGCTTCACTAAGTGCTTTCAGAGTCATCGTTCACTATACTAATTACGGTTTCAAATGTTTGTGGAAACATAAACAGCCTAAACCATTCCCCTAAGTATATGCCGGTTTTGAACAGGCTTTACATGTTTCTTCTGAAAATCATCATTTGTCTGATCATTTCTGATGCCCCCAGCTCCATTCTGGGTACTAATGTGTCACTGCATGTCACAGATGGCCGTAATATGACAGTTCAGTAGTTGCCTCTTCCAGTGCTGTGTGAGCTGCTAGGTGATCTGTGCTGTTATCGGGAAAGACCACAGCATGCATCTCAATATCTCAGGACAAAACACTGTTTCGTAATCAGACCCATTTGCACCATTGTGTTACTGTATATAAATGTTTAATTAGCATTCTGGATTTGTTTATTGTGCTCTATTGTAAATCGATGTGTTCATCTTTATTTGTTGTTACACTCCGAATTTGGTGGAAGAATAATTTGAACAACATACCCAGCAAACATAGGAAGCACTGCAGTGGGATTCCAGAAACCACCCACCCACCCACAAGCACCTCAAAATGATGCAGGCAGTATGTTCAACCCTGCATAACGCGCTCGAGCAGAAACATTACAGTGCTGGTAGAAATCTGGCCAGCTGGCCTCCCACTACAACACATGCTGTAATGTACATGACACACGGGCTGTCACACAGTATCAGGAACTGAAATATTAGAGCAGTTTGGCTTGTGGTGAATACGTGGCGTTATGTCTTTCTACTGTCTAACCCCTTTAAAGACAAAAGACAACACTGTCAGGCTTTGTTTGAGAACTGCTTGTTTTTTTCTGCTTGTTTTTTTTTTGTTCATTTTTTTTTCCCAGCAAACACTCTCCCACTGTGTTGGAAGCTATTAATAAAATGATAAACCTGGTCACAAATGAGAAGGACTAGTAAGTGAGTGTTTAGAGAGCACGGCAGGAAGCTCCAGGCCTCACAGGAGCAGAACTCATCACATACAATATCACCCACTGAGCTCTGTCACTGGGCAGAGTTAGAACTGTCTCTGCTAAATATAACAGCTAACTTAATTGATTCCAGCACAAACAGTTTCCCCCTCTCTTGTTTTGCAATGTCAGACTTGGTGGTCCCTTAGTGGTGAATTAGTAACAATTGATAAGATCTTACTAAAGGCCATTGACATATTATCGGTACTTTCACCTGTCTACATAATGAATGGCTGAAAAGTAATCTCTAAAAGTGGGCTGTAATTACGTAATTGGTTATTTGAGAGCAGCCGAAATAATTTGCTGACACATTTGGCAGCTACAGGTAATCAAGGCCCCATGGTGATGATTAGATTTGCTCTTGTAGCTATATGGAAGGACCATTGAAAATCATGTAATGAACAGATTTTATGGCACGTTAGAGTCACATGTCCTATTAATTAGTATTAATCAAATGATAAAAGCCATGCTGATATTATAATTCTATTTTGCACCCTAGAACACAAAATAGACCCTGGACATAGACCCTGGACATGCCTGCTAGACATTGACCCTGGACATAGACCCTGGACATGCCCACTAGACATAGACGCTGGACATAGACCCTGGACGTACACCCTGGACATAAACCCTGGACGTGCCTGCTGGACTGTCCCTGACTGCGTGTTGATAATGCACTAGCACAGGAGAGAACTCCAGGATTAGATGAAGTCTCCAACTGGCCACATCAAACATGGCTGTCTGCTTTAATGGAATCACAAATCCAGTCCTGGGATCAACAAACAGCAGAATTTTACCATCCACTTCAGCATCTTCTTGATAAGCGTGAAAGTTTTTCATGTTAGTGCGGGAATCAGTAGAAATATAAACAGCCTCTAATTCCATTTTAAGTGTCTCACCTTTTGAAAACGAATAATTCACATTGATGGGTGCTGACTTAGTTGTTTAATAGACCAGCTCATAGATGTATTAATGGAAAGTTTCTGAAAAAGCAGGAGCGTCAGCCAATGGCAGGCGTGGTTTGGGGAATATCATCTCCATCTCAGCCAATGGCAGGCGTGGTTTGGGGAAAATCATCTCCATCTCAGCCAATGGCAGGCGTGGTTTGGGGAAAATCATCTCCATCTCAGCCAATGGCAGGCGTGGTTTGGGGTATATCTCTATCTCCAGAGCAGGAGGGGATTCCCTGACATCAGAGCAGGAGCAGACACTACATGATGGATGATTATCTTCTGGGCTATTTCATGGAGACTAATGTGAGAG